>NC_140633.1:39797982-40065482 GCF_057382275.1 Copadichromis virginalis
CACAGATGATGCACCGATCCTGCACACGGGTTTGTTTTGCAGCAGTTTGTTGAAACTGTGGATGACCGGGATGAAGCAAAATCACCTGAATAACAACGAGGCTTCTTATTACTGTCACAGAAATGCATTGCATTATACGAGTGCACTGGGAAGTCTGGGACAGTGCAAACTTCACAGCACTGCTCATCAAAACAAAGCCAAACACTGATCTGCAACGTGTCACAGATACGTCCAATCACAGCCAAAACACAGAAGAACAATGTGTTTACAAATGGCGTGCTCATCATTCCCACGTCTCTTTCTTTTACCTTCTCTAAGCTTAGCTGACCTTCAGGTGAGACTAATCATCTGTAGCTAATTACTGCTCTACCTGAGTAAACAATGTGTTTTTCCATAGCGCGGTTCAAACGTTAATCATCACACACAAGTGGGAAGTTGTAATTAGTTTGATAACAATAATTAAAGTTTGAAGTAGCGGCTGCTGGCTGCTAAAAAGGACTCTCTTGTCATTAGTAATTATGTGAAGTGATTTTTCTGAACAGACGAGGGTTTCTCGAGCTTTCAGTAAACTCCACGCTGGTTTTGTTAAAGAACCTTCAGCTGAGATTTCATCTCCACAAACACAAGCAGGTGATGATTAAGCTCACACGAGCTTCCTGTTTGGCATCAAACCTGAGCAGTGACTGGCGTGCAGTAACAGTACACGCACGTGTTGATATTTTGACATTTAGGGATGCAAAATAATCCATTTGAATGGATTTGTGCAAGTATTTTTCAGTATGAATGATTAAATAATACCAAAACAACCCTGCTGCTCTGCACATGTCAGCAGGCCATCTTTGTGACAAACAAACCATGGAGCAATAATGAGCTACCTCTTCAATAAGTTTCTCGCCTCCTGCTCAGCATCCAGCTCTGTCTCTAGTGCTTGGAGAGCACTTGGCAGTGGTCCTCCTTGTTGTGCTCAGGATGAGAAATTCAGATGAACTATATCAAACACAGACAGGATATGAAGTTGGCCGGTGAGCGAGCCTGTGAAGCCTGGCTCATCAGCAGCGACTGAAATAAAGAAGTAAGAGTGAGCTATTTACCAACATGGTGTTTTTAAGGCTTTAACCTTTGTTTTAAACGACTTCTGTGGTTACCATAGTGTTGTTGTTGCTAAGCAGACCAGAAAAGCTTAGACCTCTCCGTGCAGATAAAATCAATATCAGTGATCTCAGCACCAGACCTCATTAACTCTCGGAACAAAAGCAAAAACATAAAAAATAAACTGAATTCTTACGAGGTTTCGCCCAATTAAAGCCAGCCTGATTGTCTTTTATTTATGGAATCATTGTCGTCCTTTGGTTACTTTAGTTTTCAGTCATTTGGCTTTTGTTTGAGGCGCACGGATTAGAAACGGGCAGCAGAAAAAATTCATTCTTCTTGGACGTTCAGCAGACAACGTTTACTCGTCCCAAATGTGACTCTGACAACATTGACAATAAAACTCTACCAACTCGTTTGTTTTGTAACAGAATTTTAGTGACTAGCAGCTTTTGCTGAGTGGCCAAATGGTCCAGATGGATAGATATATGGATATGAGCAGCTGGTGGAGAAGAATAGACATGAGGAGGGTGTTTCATCACGGGTGGATTTCCTGTTCCAGCAGAGGTTGGCAGACTCTGAGTCTTTTCAGAAAGTTGGAGCTTTTATTATCGTTTTTTTCATTAAAATCATTTGTTTTTTTTATAGGTGCTTTTACAGGTGCTCCAGATGTTTTGTCACAGATGGGCTGACTTCTTCTTCATGTGGCGAAAAATACAAAATTAATCAATTAATAATAAATTAAACTGGTGTATTTTAGAGGTGTGCATATGCTGACATGCTTGGACGTGTTTCCAAAGAGAAACAGTCTAAAAGTGATCCAGTGGTTTTTAATCAGCAGGTAGTTTTATCAGCTCACGTCTCTGTAGGCCAGTTTGATTGGGGGGCGTCGTTCATCGACTTTGTGTGAAGTGGACGAGCGCGATTGTGGGCGGCGTACTTTGTGTCGACTCTTCGCTTCATCTTCATGTTTGACAGACCTGCTCCACCAACCCCGTCGCTCATTTTGTGCAAAACTGTCCAAATGAGTCACTTAGCGGTGAGTGGGAGTCCCTTTAGCCCATGGAAAACATTCAAGCTAATTTATTGTCAGGCACTGAAACAATTACTGAATTGTCATTTTACTTTCAACACAAGTTTTCTCACAGGACCAGAGCAGTTAGAGATTAACTAAAACATGCAGAATACAGTAAACCTAGACCTCTATCGTTCCTTCCTATCCGTCCCTCTGAGGATGCTCACAGCTCATTTACCCTCGAAGCTACATTTTTATTGTTAAGACTGGAGGGCTTTTCTTTCATCTCAGCCTTGCCTGCACTGCACATTTGGAGTAAGCCTGATGTATGTGCAGTGAAAGGCCAAATGGAGCTTTGCATTGAGAGAGAATTGGATATGCTGCCAGATTCTCACACAGAATAAATCCCACAGATTGGCTGCTATGTTTGGCTAACGTGCGCGATCAGGTAGAGCGACATCCAGGATATTCTCCTGTCATTTGGCAGTGAATGTCTCTATAAAAGTCACCCCACGAAGTGTGCAGATTACAGGGTCACCTCTCGCTCGGCATGCTAAAGGAGGTAAGCAGTGCAGACGCTCAAAGCCGCTTCCTTGTCACGTACGCTGGAACAAAACCTGTAACTGATGACTAAATGCAAACTATATGACAGCATCCCAGACCCCATTAACCAAGGAACGAGTGAAGAGGCACGAAGCCTAAAAGAGACAGTGAACAATGGACAGACAGGAGGCTTAAATATGACTTGTGGGCATTTTTCATCTCAGAATATGTTTCATTTTTCTCCTTTCATTCAATTTGAGGAAACACACATTGAATTTATTTGTTTTAGGACTAAATAATAGTTAAATGGTTCCACAGTCATGATTTGTAACTTTCATGAAGTTACAAATCCATCTTTTTCACGACATGTGGCTGCAGTCAAATTCAAAATGAGCCAAGAGAGCCCCGACCAAAGGTTTTACACCACATAAAAAAAATGGCAAAAAATTGCACGGTTGGATCTTAACCAGGTTCAGAGTAGAGCTTCAACGTGCAACAAGAACAAATGTGAGTGAGACAAAACATTTTTTTGAGCATGCAATTTATTGACAACAACGCTTTAACCCAATCATGCAAAATACGATTTTTTGCCATTTTTCAACTGATCCTAAGCGTTTGATCAGGACTGTATGAGAAACAAACATGTTTTCTGTCATCTTCTCTGAATAAAATATGGACTCGACAGAGAAGTCGTTGCATTTTGTGTCCATTTACATTTTGCACAGTGTTCAGGCTACATTACCGTGGCGACTGTATAGCAGCATTATTAAAATACACTTAAAAGAACACTGCACTTTTCTTTTTGCACACTTTCTTTAAGCATCACCATTAACATGCAGAGGATGTCCCAATAGTTGTTTCATTTTTGAATAGTGTGCATAGTAGCGTGACGCACCAGAGCAGCCTCGCCGTACGTCACCGGAGACACAAAACACGAGGCGATAAGTCTATAAACGCTTCTCGCTGTTTTCACGGCGTGCACCTATGATGGAGGCAAAACTGGATGAACAAGAAACATTTAGAATCATCGCAGAGCGTTTCTCATCTGTCTGACGTGGGGCGGTAATTGAATTGTTTAGTGTTCAAACTTGGGCTCCCCCACACTCTCTGTGTAAATGATGTCCTTAGTCTCCATTGATCCATTCTTTCTTTTTTCAGCGCACATCTAATAATTCTCCATCCTGTCTGTTACTAGTTAACATCATTCAGAGGTGATTAAGCAGCTCATAAATAAACAGAAACATGAAATTAATAAAACAAAACACAAAAGTGATGAGATTTTCTAAATAGGGCAAATTAGCATGTGTGCCTGTGAGAGTTGTTGGCGATCTATTAACACTATGCTAATGTCTAAACAAAGACACAGCCAGTTAATTTCAAGAGTGACCAGCTTTCAACCAAGGGCAGGTCGAAATCAAGCAGATGCAAACAGGGAGCATGCTGCCTGCTAACCTGAATATTGCAGTGGAATCACATGCACGTGTTTGTCTCCAGAAGCATCCTGGCAGTTTAGATCAATGCGAGGCCCCTGGAGGGGACCTGATGGGATTTTTAGATGTACGGTCAAACTCGTCTGTTAGAATTTGCCGGGGGCGATACGTGGCCTCAGATTGAGGTGGAGGCAGGACCCAACCAGAGCAGAGAACTCAAACTACACACACCTGTGAGGGTGGTGGACTGTTCTGCATAGAAGAGCACGAAGCTATTTATTGCATCGTGTAACATGCAGACATGAGTGTAACACACCTCCGTTGGACTCCCAGTAATAGCTGCAGGCTGCATCCTTGTATGCACCTTGCGTTGGGCTCTTCTCCCTCTGACGTCACTGTGTGTTCAGGTGCGTTTTGCTGTGTTACGCAGAGACATCAGTATTACAGAGCAGCAGGGATTTGTGAGGCCAGGCTCTAAGCATGGTGAGGTTTTGGCAGCTTTCAGCCGTCCACCTCGCTCTGGTAATATGTGCCCGTCTCACTCCAATGCATGAACATCCTCGCAGCTACAGTCACGCATCAGGAGCAACATAAGACTCGCTTTTCTTTGGCTTTAAATTCTGAGCATATTTTCAGTAAACTATTGTATGTGTCGCTTTTTTTTTTATAAATTGTGTTTGTTTTACACAAATCCAAAGAATGCCAGCTGCAGAAATCAGCAGTGATACATCCCACAGGTCCTGTATAAACTGTACCCGTATGCACAAGCAGAGAGCAGCCATGAATGTCCAGCTGCAGATATAAAGCAAACGTAACATGAGCAGTCTTTTGGTCTGCTGGCTCTTAAAATTAGGTGATGTTCTTCATTGTATTACTAAAGGTAACAAAGGCAGGTTTCTGTACTCTGAGTATGTCATTTGTTCCATCAGACAGACATCATTCACTTTCTGGATCCATGTATGAATTGTGATAGTTGTGCATTGTCGGGCTGCAGTGAGTTATATATTTAACAGTGTTGGCTTTGCAGTCAGTAAGTTCCTTCCCAACGCTGCGACTGTAGGACTTAGTGGAATATTTACTTTGAAAACTTCTTTGAGAGCATCAAATATCTGCGTCCAGAACACAGAGTTTGGGCTCTGAACGTCAGCAGCAGCGTTTTGTTCTGGTGAAGATGATCCGTAACTCTGGCTCAGTGTTTTACATCCAAGAAAATAGAACTTTTTTATTACTAATGTGCAACACTGTAGCTGTTTACGTATCCAGTTTAGCATCACTGCAAGGAAAACTCCACTAAGTTCAAAAAGACGTTTGCATATTTTAGTTTGTGTCTTTTATCAAATCCACAGCGCGCACATTCATCAGGGAAACGTCGCTGGATTAATCTTTCTAAGCTCTCTGCTTACTGGGTTTGATGGAAATGGATGCATATCAGAACCAGTTACATTTAATAAAGTTAATACAAAATGTATCAAAGAACATCTTATTGGCTTTTGAAGTTTTAAGTCTGCGTTTCATTAAATTTATATCCTTTTATCCTCTTTTTAATTGTTGCATTGTCTCAGGTTATTTTCTGTAAAGCTCTTTGTGACTCACATCTGTGGAAATAAATATAAATAAATATTGTTTGCTTGCTAATCTCATGACTGTTGATGCATAAACACATAATGTTCAGGAACAGCTTGATGCTTGCAGTCAAAGTGTGGCAGCAATTATATAAGCGCTGATATTTTGGGGGCTTTGACCTGTGGTCACTAAGAAACTGTGACAAGTGGCAATCGGGCCTGTGCTCTTCCGTGAGCGGCAAATGGGTGATGAAGGTTCAACTTGCCAGGTGGGAAAGCATTTCATGCAGGGAGAGTGGGAACTAGAGTCACCTTGCCTGGGGGGCAAACTTATGCACTTGCTGGAGTAAGTCAGTGCTGTTGCTGAGGACATGAAGTCAGTGACTCATGCTGGCCCAGGGCCGCTGGAGTCTGTCACCTTCAGATGGCCATTTGCCCGTCGGTGGAGAGACTTTGTCTGCTGGTGCTCACAGGCTGAGCCTCGCATGAGCAGGTGGCGCACAAACACGCCAGCAGGGATGTCTTTTTTTGGCATCGTCTTTAATAAACATGGAAATCTTATCACAGTATTTTCAGGCTGCAGTGAGAGCACAGGCTGGACGCAGTTTTGATTACAGATGTTTGAGACGTTTGATGCCTTTTAGTAGAAAGTGACAGTTTCATTATTAACCTTTGACCCGTTAGATCGAAAGATGTGGAGGGAAACGATGTGAAACAACGTGAAATAGATACAAATGTGCCTTTACTTAATGTTCAGGATGATGCTTTTTTCTTTAGTTCTTTGTTTACATAAGTCGCCCGCACAGTGTCTTTTTTTATGACATTATGCAAAGAGCTGAATGGGCGAATCCTCGGTGGTGTGGCAGGTTATTAATTGAGATCATCAATAACAACAGGCCCTGTTTTCTGTCTCTTGAGGAGATCATTCATCATGTGAGGTCGGTGCAATCAGGCGAGAAAAATAGGGCAGATCTGGTCATTGTGAGCAGCGTCTTGTAGAAGTGGAAATTTACTATACCCTCTCCACAGTGACAGAGTGCCATAACATCAGCCCCGCTTTGGTGTGAAATTACAACAGCGTGTTTCCGCCTGTGGTCATGTGCATGGCTGACAAATCCAATCAGGTATTAGACGTGTCTTTTTCCCCCTTGTCTTTGCATTTGTGGTTAAAAAATAAAAAGTATAAGTGGAATTATAATATCCTTGGCTTGGAAGTAGGAGAAATTTAAATGCAGGGTTATTTTTTAAAAAGATTGCACCATTATGAAGTGAATTCAAACAAGGTTGAAAAATGAGTAATAGCACAATACCACCTGTATCTGTGTGAGCTGGTGAGGCTCTCGCATGCTGACCGTTAAGCTGCTCAAACTCAAAACATTCAGAGGTAATTTTCATGTAAAATACATAAAGTTTTCAATGTGACACAGAGGGAGTGTTCGTTAATCGGGTCCCAAAACGATAAACTGTCAGGCACTCAGTAAAGGACATAAAATAGATTGAATTAAATTTGAAGTAAATCATAACAAAATAACTTGTGTGTTTTTTACAGCTATGCTTTATTTATGAACTTGTTTCCTTTGCCTTGCCTGCTTTTTACACAGTGGCATTTCCACAGTGAGTGTCCTTGGAACAGTCAGTCATTTATTACAACACTCTGACAGTCTGCCCTCTCATAGGCGTCTGTATGCAGTAGTGATGGGATTTCCAGCTCTTTTTAGAGAACCGGCTCTTTCGGCTCGGCTCACTAAAAAGAGCCGGCTCTTTCCGCTCTGAACCGGCTCTTCAGGTTGTTTTGTTGTTTAATTAATTTATTATTAACAATAATACAAAATTATGCACAGAAGGAATTACTAATGTAAAAAAAAGTGGTTTTATTTATATATGTTTATATATAAATATATGCGGTGGCCCCTACAGACAAAACACGTACAAACTCCAAAACACATTTCTAGCGTTAATTGACCTTCCAAAACAGCTACCTAGATCACTTAAATTACACAATTGAAAGCATGAAAGCATATGTGTATTGTTTGTGTATTTATACACAAGCATTCATATATAGTCAAATAATTAAAAAAATGAATGCTCATTTACCTGTTACTACCACACACCAAATCCGGTCGTTGGTACTTGCTGGCTTGTGTAGCCTCTAACAAAAGCTCAACACTGCCCCCTAGCATCCTGGAGCACTTCTGTTGTCTTTTGTACGTGTTTTGAGTTATTATGTGCTTCGGAGTTTTTACGTGTTTTTACGTGATTTGAAGTTTGTATGTGCTTTGTCTCTAGGGGCCACCGTAAATATACTTTTATTTATTCACTCCACATAAAATGTAATAAATAAATCATATAATACAAAAATCAACTATTCACATTTCAACTTTTAACTATTTAAGTTTTCAGCTTTTTCCTTTTACAAATTTAAAGTGAAACAACACAAAACACTGCAAACCACAACACAATTAAATATAAATTATAATATGAAAACAAAAAGAAGATGCACATTCTCTGTCATATGGGCCTGCATGAATAAACTTTCTGAATCCTTTATCATCTGCAACTGAAAATAGTTGTGGATGATTACTATACCTTTCTAATGTGACGTTGTTGTCCCTGCCTCTCTCTCTCCCTCCCGCTCTGTTCCTGTGCTACTGAGTGTAACTACCGCCCCTCCCCCCTCTGCCCAGCGTAAAGCACAAGGCTGGCGTGCGGAGTGAAGCGGAAAAAAGTGCGAGAGAGAGGCTGAGAGAAAGAAAAACAAAAAAAACCCCACGTGACGGCTCGCGATAAGGAGCCGGCTCGCGTCGTTCACGTCAAAGACCCGGCTCTAAGAGCCATTTCGTTCACGAACGACCCATCACTAGTCTGCAGCTGACACACGTGTTCTGTTCTGTAGGTAGTTTGATGTCACTTTACTCAAACGACCCCCGACTGCTCCGATCACTAACAACAACCCAGCCAGGATCCAGTTCCTGTACAAAGACGGAGACATTTTGTAACCTTAAAGGCTCTGGCCTGATTTCCTGCTCAATATTACTTTGGAGTTCATGCGTGTTCTGAACTAGAGCTGTGCATTTTGTTCCCCATTTCCTCCAACTGGACTCCAGTGGGAAAAGCTTCAGATCCGGTGTGGGTACCAGGAATAATTGCAGCCACCCAAACCTACAGTGACACACGAATGGGTGCGTCAGGATAGTCAGTGAAGTTTTCTTTAGAGCTGGAACATAAAACATTTGTTTTGAAGAACGAGTCTGTTAAAACTGGGTCATTTCACAGTGACGGAGAAACATCACAAAGCTGTGCCGGAGCATATACGTAAGAATGAATCGTTTGTTTGCTTTCTGCTAACGAGGCTGTGTTGTCTGGGCTTGTCAACTAAGATCTAATTACTGACACTGCTTTATTTGCTCTCACATAATGGAAACATTAAATCAGTACTGCTCCCAAAACAGCTATTAACCAGTGAGCTAACACAGGTCAGTTTGACTACGCCTGCATATTTCTCTGCAGTATGTAAGGCGTGTAGCCCAGACACAGATTTCCTGCTATTTCAGCCAGGGCGGCGTGTCCACAACAGCTTCTTTATCGCGCGGCCATGTGCTTGAAACCTGGGAACTGCTCACTCATACAGGCCGCTGCATCCCCGCTCTCGCCCATCAACAGATTTGTAATAATTTCCCTATAAAACCATTAACATGTGCCAGTTTCATGTCGGAGGCGAGTGTTTGATGTGTGGTTTGTGTGAAGCTGCTCGGCACAGTTTTATGCAAATGCACCGTGAAGAGCTGAACACTACAGCGTCGCAGCAAAAGCCACGAAGGTCTGTTTTCTTCCAGTCTGCAAAGAGTTTTTGTGGCGTGCGCTCACGCAGCCATCGTACACTACGTTCAGAACATTCACGTGAAATGTGTCAAACACCTTCAGATTATTAGCAGCTCTGTAAACAATTAGACGTGTAATCCAGCTTTGTTCTCATGAACAGCCCTCGTCCCAGGGCGCCGGTCTGTGTCAATACTGCAGGTTTCCCATTTCATCTGTGATTGGATGCCTCGAACCCAGGAAGCTGCAAATAATTATATTTCTCTTCTGAGATAAGAACTGGAAATATTTTTTCTTTCATTTTTTCACCTGCCTGAAGTTAACTAGACTTAAAGTCGTGACTTGAAATTGCACATGAACCTTCTGCACACCTTTGCAGTGACTCAAGGATTTATTACACGAGGACACCAGACATTCGAGTTAATAGTCTTACCAACAGCATTTTCTGATTAACAGTATTTTATAACCTGTTGGCTGCTTTGGCACAGAACTTAAAGTGTAATCAGATTACTGGTTTTGATCCACCTTGCTGCTCCATAACTGCTGTTTTTGTTTGAAATGCTCGAGAAATGAAAATGAAAAAGGAAACTTGAATTCAAATTCTTTCCGCTCAAATGCAAACGCAGCGGAGTGCGGTTAATATGTGCAATAAAATGGATGCATATTTAAAGCCACTTGTTTGGACAGTGTTATTATGTTCGTGCTCTAGTTTCACTGCACTCGGACCTTAAAGGAAGTTTCAGTTTCCGTGTGTTTCTAACCCATGAAGGCTGGTGAAACTGATCAATTTTCATTTGCATGGTTTCAATAATAAACCTTGTATTTTTTTATTCCCATGAATCCTGCTGCTCTTTCTTGAGTCTCCATGTTGGAAACTCCGGAGGTGAAAACCAGTTACTCATGAAATGAAGTCATGTGTTGAGTCTGGCGGTGCCGCACGTGTTTCCTGTGGAGACGAATAGCCAAGCTTACCTCGTTTTTTTCTCCCTGTCCATGTAAGTAAGACGTTTATAATAATTTCAGCTGTCAGCACCAGACCTGAAACATAGGTTTTACATCTTGTACCTAATGAGGTCTTTATCAGAGCAACACTACTACAGTCTTTCATTAAATATGCATAAGCTTAGATTCAGGTGTTGACATAGCGTTGCTTTGGGAGTTCAGTGAAAAATGTGCTCCAACCGTTTAATACTGAACTGTGTTCTTTTGAATCCCCCTCAGATTGCATCATCGCTGTCTTGTTGAGGCAGCATCACCCACTAGGAGGACGCATCCACACGTACACTCGCAGGCACTGGCTGGTTTTTCTCACATCGATTCACTTTGAACAACTTCAACTTCAATGATGTTTCATGTCTCTTTCCAGCACCCCTCTGTGCTCGCGCCTCACTGGCACTGCAGCCGTGTCTTGGAGGGATAGCAAAATGCCAGCCCTTATTCGCTCCTCGCAAACAGCTACCAGCTATCGCGCTCCTCTGAAAAGCAGCCGTGAAAAAACCAGCGGGGAACGTTTGACAGCCAATCTTTAAGCATAAGTAAGAACGGAGGCAATGAGAGAGGAAGACATCTGAATTCACCTTTTAGTTCAATATTTGATTCCTTATTGTTGATTTTGAAATATTTCTGCACTTTATCCAATAAGACTCACCTTAGAAACAAACTCAGTAAAAGCTTGATTATTCTTTTGTTCCACATGAGACATTTAGACATGTTCAAAGTTTGTTGTCATGGATTTTGGCCTAAATTAGGAAACTAATTAGAGAACACTGAAAAGGAGCCCCATCAACACGCCGTCCTTCGGTATGCAGAAACATGTCATTGTAGAATTTGGGTTTTTTTTGGTTGCCAGTCAGTGAATGTGTTGAGTACCATGCAAAGTACAAAACCCTCTCTTTAACTGTCATGTTTGAAAGCTTGAAAGCCTTCCTCATCTTTTCAAGAGCAGGGATTGCTATCATTTGTCTTGCAAAGCTTGAAAGCTTTCAGCTTCTTTTCTCAGCTGAAATTGCTGTAATTCATTGGACAATAAACAAGACAAAGCTGCTGTTTTTGACAGAATTGTTAGAAATGCCAGAAAAACGTGTAGGAACGAAAATAAGACGCTGGCGTTATCGCAGACAGGCCGAAGTTGACCGATTATCCTGACGAATCTACGTCAGATAATGCGAGGAATGCAGCAGTAATGTGTAGCTTTTAGTTTTAATACTACTGCCTTAACTCTCTAAACAAGCTGAATATTTGCTGTTACTGTATGTAGAGAAAAGCTAAAGTATGCCAGTGCCTGTATGTGTGTATTAAGAATGCCAGGTTGTTCAAACAGCAGCACGTTTTCTTCCATGAAGCGTCCCTTTTTGGTCAAATAGCTTCACTATTCATATACATATTACATGAGTTTTCTCTTCATCCTCCCTCTAGTGTACTTGACTTTTGAAAACAGGATAATAATAAAAAAAATCAGAAGGGAAAGAGACAAAAAGTCTGTCTTGAATGTGGATGTCAAGTAGTCTAGTTTTCATCTTCTGCTGCTCTGAGCTCGTACTGTGTTTGACTCTCCATCTCTGACTGTATTTCATTAAAAATGCAGAAAGTAAACACGGCTTTCAAATCCACACCTGTGGAAATACCTGGTCTGCAGAAATGTGTCTGAGCTGCTTAGACAGTGTTGTTGATGGTTGTTTGGCGTCTGCTCCCTCCTCGTTTTTATTTGCATGTATTGATTTGCTGTACACTTTTAAAATGTTGCAATAAACCTTTTAAACCTGTTTGGCTTAAAGCTGTTTTTCATTAAACAGTAAAGAAGAGCCGAAGAATGACGTGGCTTGGGTTTAATAATCATGCCTCTCAGTGGAGTTGGACAGCTCCATAAATGTTTCAGTCCTGCAGTTTTGGTGTGTTTTGAACCTTCCTGCTGATTGTGATGAATGTGCACAGAAAATACCGTTTGGAAAATAAAAAAAATCTCTATTTGGAAAAATTCTGTTGATGACAGAGAGCAGATTGTATGGAAGCCCGTTTCCGCGACTTAAAAAAAAAAAAAAGATCCATAACTCGAAATTTTGAGTTATTTTCTCGAAATTTCGACATATTAACTTGAAATTTCGATTTATTAACTCAAAATTTTGAGAAAAGCAACTTGAAATTTCGAGTTGGCGCTGCCAATCAGTAACTACGTGAATGACGTCATTTCCTTGTTACCCGGAAGCTGAAGCCCTCAGCTACAAATGCTACAGCTAAGCTACCGGTATTACATCCAGTCGTGAATGCACAGATTGCTGAGTGTTTTCAGCCTGGCTTCACAAATGATGAAATCCCCGTGTTATTAGCTGAATCACATGGTGTTACTATCAGCAAACGTACTCGCCAAAGCGCCAATTTGTTGGGATCCGTTTTTGAGTG
Organism: Copadichromis virginalis; assembly: GCF_057382275.1. Lineage (NCBI taxonomy): Eukaryota > Metazoa > Chordata > Actinopteri > Cichliformes > Cichlidae > Copadichromis > Copadichromis virginalis. Next base: position 39,810,834 of record NC_140633.1, read on the forward strand.
TGCGTTCCTCTGCGCCATATGCTTCCGGGTAACAAGAAAGCGACCTCATTCACGTATATTTTTGATTGGCAGAGCTAACTCGAAATTTTGAGAAAAGTAACTCGAAATTTCGAGTTACTTTATAACTCGAAATTTTGAGAAAAGTAACTCGAAATTTCGAGTTATGGATACTAGCTTTTTTGTTTTTATTTAGTGGCGGAAACGGGCTTCCATAAGATTGTGACGGGCAAACAGAAATCAAATAAAATTACTAAAATAACAGCATGTCTTTATCCTGTCTTCCTTCTCTCACTCCAACCAATCACAGCAGATGGCCCCGCCCCTCCCGAATCCTGGTTCTGCTGGAGGTTTCTTCCTGTTAAAAGGGAGTTTTTCCTTCCCACTGTCGCCACAATGCTTGCTCACAGGGGGTCATATGATTGTTATTATTGTAGGGTCTACCTCACAATATAAAGCACCTTGAGGCGACTGTTGTTTGGCGCTGTATAAATAAATATAACTAAAATTGAATATAACTAAAACTGTGCTCATCTTTACAAACAAAATCGCTCGAGACTCTAGGAGATATTTCCAAACCTAATATAATTCTTTTAAAGTATTTTTCTCCATATCACATCAGCCACAGCGTTCAGATGCTTTTTTTTCCATCTTTTTTAAGTTAATCGAGTTTGGTAAAAAAAAAACAACTTACTCTAACCTCCACTGTAAGAGAAAAATACCTGATTTAAATTATGCTGATGTTCCTTTGACATTTGTCTTTTTGTAAATCTTTGAGCCACCTTCAACAATGCTGACATTTCTACATCTGCTGTCATGTGTCTGTGAGTTGCTAGCTGACATGCATATGCACTACTGAAAGTGTTTACATCACAGAAAATTGTTTAGCAGCTTTCAGAGTAGTTTTTAGTGTCAGAGCCAGCGAGGTCTGCCCCTCCCAGCTCAGCCATATTTTCCTTTACCTAACTAAGCTGTTTGTAGTGCCTGAACATAACCACTGAGTTAAAGTGACCCTAAAAAGAAGTGCAAATACAAAGGTCCCAGCTGGTGGGCTGCATTGCCGCACCAGTGGTGTCAGAGCATTAACTGCAAAGGTCACTTTGTGTGTAACAGAAAGATGCAGCTGGATCATCGGCCACCTTAACAAAAATATTCGATAACCGACCGAGCTTAATGTTGGAACTTCAGATGAAGAATCCGAGTGTGTGCTTGTCACTTTATTTGGCAGGAAGTGTATATAAAATAAATATTTATGCAGTAACGCCTTCAGTATAACCTAATTTATAAAACCAGTGAACTTGTAAAATGGGTAAGGGAGCAATGATAATTAGTATGATGAAGTTCCATTAGCTGACACACAGTGAGTCCATGCATGAGATGAACTGATCTGCTGTGGAGTTTCTGCTCACGTCCGCAGCAGGTAGTTTGTAGCTGCATCTCAAGCGCTGACATTGATTATCTCTCTCATTTTGATCATTATTGTTAACGGCGGCTGCTCACACAAATACTTACTTTATGTTACCGTGACAACGTATCACTGCTACTGTAAATGACACAGTCCGACCTCGGAAACGGAGACATGAAAGACTTTGTTCGTTGATGACTGTGAGGACCACAGCGGTGCGTAGCACACAGACACGCCTCACTGTTGACTTCATTGTTGTTTTTAGTTGTTTTTAAAGCCATTTTTGTCAAATGAATTTCTAATTTGCTGCTCGGAGCTTTGCGACAGTAAAGTTTGTATTTATGTTTGTGCTGATGTGTAACAAGGCTCTTTAAAGGTCATGTAAGTTGTTTTACTATTATTTCCCCCCTAATAAGCTATCCTCATGCTTCATTTAAAAAGAGCATGTATGGTCCTGCACATATTAACCCAAATCTACAAGTTGCTGCCAGCCTTGTTCATTAGCTGCATAAAGGTCACGCATCGAGTAATGAGGCGAGCTGCACAATTCCACAATTAGACTTTGTTCTCATCAGTTTTGGGTGGCACTGCTGAACTCTTATTTTCTCACTTAATTTGACCTGAAAGGATTTGTGAAAAAGTCAAAGGCTTAACGATTGACTGAGCATTTATGCTTATTGGTGTGCTGTTAGGTATGTTTACAGCGTTTATTTTCAAACCAGTAGTGATAAGTCTGTGAAACTGCTTGCATGCCGTATTATCATTCACGATGAGTGAGTGAAAGTGGATCGAGTGAAGTTGTGCCTGCGTGCAGAAGGAAACTCAGGGCTATTTGTTCTAATACAAAAACGATTTTTACCACGACACATCAAAAAAAGGCGTCTCGTAACCTTTTAGTGGCGTCTGTCTGTTTTGCATGACGGGGCACATCGGATGGCCTTTTTCCCATTTTCCCTGAGCCACCTGAAGTCACGGAGGTGTAGCTTTCACGCTCGCGTTATAATCACTCGATAGTGGGGGAGGAGGAGACTCTTAACAATTTTCCATCCCTCCACCTTCAGCATCGGACACACCAAATTGATTTTAATCAGGCAATAAAGTAGATCTGATCCTCCCTCTGTTGACTCACTTTCATGCCCCAAAGAGGCCGACCTGATCGACTTCTCTGATGGATTTTAGTCATAACTGCCAACAGCGGCATCAATACAGACAATCTCTTTCATTTCAGTTGCATTCAGAGAAGACTGGGGCTCGGTTGGTGTTTGTGGAGAGGTTTCAATAGTTTATGTCTCAAATACTTTGATCCTTTAATCCAGTCCTCCAGAGATGGATAAGATAAAAAATGCACGTCTAATAACGTCACAGTAAGCGTTTTTGTTTGAGTTTTGTTTGTGTAATTGCTGTTTCTGAAACAAGCATAGAAAAATATGACTACGGCGATGCTGGAACACTTTGCATGTGTAACGTTGGTTTGAGTATCTGTGCACTGCACACATTGTTAGTACTTCTTACAGTTGGTGTAAATGTAATTAAGGCTTAAGGGGCAAATAATTAAAGAGCCAGCAGGAGCGTCCTTTCAAGAAGGACTTTATAGGTTTTATATTAAAACAGAAATTGAGAAGTAATTGTAGTTGGGCTGTATTATTGTAGACTGGTTACCTTACAATACGAAGCTCAGTGGGTGACTGTTGTTATTTGGTGCTATATAAATAAAATTGATTTGAACTGAAACTATTATCTGACAGCAGCATGCTGATATCTAACTGTAAATATCTAAAAGCAGCATTTTTAGATTTTGCTTAAAGCTGAATGAAAACTGAAAATATTCTCTTCTTGCCACCCAGTTGCCAAGTTTTGCCTGCAGTAGACCAACATAAAATCCCCAAAGCTGTGATATTCAGAGACCCTCCTTGAAAAATAATTTCCATTTTAAAATGTGACCTTTATGCAAAGTTAAAGGGCAAACGCACCCTTCTGGTCCACCGGTCCATTGTCCTGTGTCTGTCTTGTTTTGCGCTTCAGATCATATCAGATTTATTTTACCCTGGAAACGTGCGCATAACCAGGGCCCTTCAAAAATAATGGGTATACGTGATAAAATTGTTGCACGAGTGTGTAAATCCTGACATTAGTTTCACATAAATATGTATGATGATGGAAATGGTTTGCATAAAAAAAGAAAAATACTGGAAAAGGCCAACGAGTGGTCACAGTTTACAAAAGCACAAATGCTGTTTTATCTTTGCTTTTTTGGTTCATTCAAGACTCTGCAGGGCCTTTCATACAAGCCTATAATACAGATCACACTACATATCTGCAGGGCAGAAGGCTGCTTTTCCTGTCCCACAGCTTTGCAAAGGAATTGAGATTTTTGTCTCGTTTAGGAAATATTAATGGAGGCAGCTTGTTTTTTGCTTGAGGCTGGGATGTGAGAAGCACTCAGCGTCGTTCCCCGCTTTGTTTAACATGTAATAAATATTTCTTATCATTTCCTCACACTCATTACAGATACTAAACCACTTACATGTGCATTAGCATTAGCATTAGCAATATGATAACAGAGAGTCAAGATAAATTCACGAGTTATTGAAATGCTTCTGTTGTAAAGGTTACAGGATGTACTGCAATAATAACAGCCTTGCTAATATGTACTGTGCAGTCGACTTTTATGGCTGTTAGAAGTTACAGTTAAATACTTTATTTCTTGGCTCTATTGTATGAAGAAAACTCTGACTCCCTGAATTTGTTGAGTCATAGCAGACGATGATAAACACAGTGCATCATGAGCCCTACAGTGACTCAGTAAACCATAAGTATTTAACCTAACCTTTATTTAAACCATACTGCACAACCAGTATGAAGACCATTTACTTCCTCATTTGCGTTCTTCCATTTCCTTTCTTTTGTGTAATATAGTGTTTTTCCTCCTGACCTATCAGGGTATGGACTCCACTACACGCCTAAAGGTGTGCTGTGGTTTCTGCATCAACATGTTAGCAACAGATCCTTAAGTCCTGTAAGCTGTGAGGTGGAGCCTCCAAGTATTAGATTTGCTTGTCCAACACATCCCACAGATGCTTGATTGGGTTGAACTCTGGGGAATCTGGAGGCCAAGTCGGCACCTCAAACTCAAACTGGTTGCTGTGATCCTCAAACTGTTCCAGAACCTTTCCTGATTTGTGGGAGGATGCGTTATCCTGCTGAAAGAGGGAGCACGGTGTATGTGCTCTGCAACATGCTTAGGTGGCAGTGGTCCTTATCAATAAACTTCCACATGGATGGCAGGACCCAAGGTTCCCAGCAGAGCATTAGCACAGTTCCCAGCAGCGTAACATTGCCTGGACATGGGCACCTTGACTGATGGAGCTCCATACACAACAAACTGCCATTCTTCACCTTTCTACCAGAACCAGCATGAACTTTTTCTGGAATCTGAGCTACAGCAGCTCGTCTGTTGGATCGGACCACACCTGACCCTGTCGCTGGTTTACCACGTTCCTTCCATGGACCAGTTTTTGTAGAGTCTTACAGCTGCAGACTGGGAACTCCCCACAAGAGCTGCAGTCTTGAACCTGCCAATATCCTTCAGCTTGCCCATTTCTCCTGTGTCGAATACATCAACAAAGCACATTAACTGTATTTATAGTGGTGTTGTACAAGCAGAGGAGGACGGCCGTAGTGATAGATGAAGCTATACTGAACATCAGGACATTTTTTTAGATAGATCGATGACACTGTACATTTCTTTATAAAAAGAGCTTTATGCATGAACAGAGCAATACTCCCGGGAAGCATTTTCTTTAGCCCTTGGTTTATATCCCAGTGAAACGATCACACCACTATCATGGCTTATAAGGCCGGTTTGTGTTGTGAGTAACATTGGAAGGGACATGTTGGAACGAGGCTAATCAGATCTGCGTAAGCCGACTCCCAGCTGTGCAGCTTTGCACATTTCACTGATAACTAAAGTGGAAAACCTTAAATAAAGGGCAAGTCCATCTTAATCACATGTTTCTATGGTCCAGTGGCAACCAATGAGACAGAAATGTCACATTAGCCAAGTGAAGGGGTGTTTTTTTTTTTTACTATATAAACAGTCAAACTATTGTTGCTGATTTTGGCTTCACATTAAATAATCAATTTTGGCTATGACCACTTAAGAGGTTAAAATGTAACTAATATGTGATACTATGGAACAACATAATCGCTACACATGAGTCTTATTATTATTCTTAGGCTACGTTCACTCTGCAGGTCTTGATGCTCAATTCCGATTTTTTATTCAAATCCGATTTTTTGTCTGCTCGTTCACACTACAAATAAAATGCGACAGCAAAGGCGCTCTAGTGTGAACGCTCAAAGCGGCCACATGCACAAAAGAAGACGTCACACACAACGCGCTCTGTTTAGACACAGAGCAACAGTATTGGTTGACTGATGGCCCTTAATATAAAGACTTCAGACTTTACGTTTCCCAATTTTTTAAAGTTATTTTGTCATTTAAATAGTAATGTAAATAACCTAATAATGATCCTTATTGCTGTTTTAGAGTGGCGGTGCTTCAAAGGATAGTTGCAGATTATACAGTATAAATAAAATGTTCACGTTTCTCCAACATTGTCTTTCCAACAGTTTCACTGACATCTACACTGGATGGACAGGAAGCGTTCACGTCGTCTTCTCCAGCGCTGATAATTGGCGTCTGTCTTGTGTCAGTGACGTAAAAGACGGATTTAATGCGACCTGACCATCAAACAGCAGTCGCTTTCTAAAACATCGGATATGTATCGGATTCAGGACCACATACGAAAGTGACCCAGATCGGATTTGAAAATATCGGATTTGTGCCGTTCACACTGACACACCGTGATGATATGGGTCGCATAGGGTCAAAAAAGTCGGATTTGATGCACTTTCGCTTGCAGTGTTAACTTAGCCATAGTCACTTGTGCCACATAGAGCTGTGTGGGGTTCACAGAGAGAGACGCACTTTCTCATTCACACCCAAGTAATTTAACACGCATGTCTTTGGCCCTTTGTGGCACAGGAAGAAAGTTCAAAGTCCAGTTGCAGTCTTTTAAAACATGACCTTTTTCAGAGGATTTTTTAAAGTAATAAATATTTTTTTTAGTAGTAGTGTAAGAAGAAGATGACTTGTTCTCTGTCTATCAGGTGTCTGTTGGAAAAAGTGTGTTGGATAAACTGAAAACAGCAGATGGGACGTCAGTCTTTAAGAAAATCCCTCCGTCAGTCATTTATCTCACATGCTTTGACTGTAAGCAGTGTGCCCACAGCAGGATTAATGCCATATTTAGACTCGCTCCAGTGTTAGAGGAGAATCAAACTGTAAATATATATTTAATCTTAATTCAGTCACTCATTGTTTTATCTTTTCTAACTCTATAGCTGAAATAAAGAATGCGAACATACTGTTTTTGTGTTGTTTTTTTACGAGGTGATTTTGAATTGAAGTCGAGTGTGGAGTTGTTAAATAACGGCCGTCTCTTTGCACCGTGAGGAGGCCGGGAGGATGTGATCCCTCACCATAACGGCTTCACTCCACTCTGATAATGCTGTTTAATCCGGAGGCTACACCCAAGGCACCGACATGCCCACAGCCTCGCGGTGGAAACCTTGACTGGCACTTCACCCCTCAGTGATGACAAAAACCCCGTCTACTTAAGCAGCTATTACTCCACCTGATTGGTAATCATGACATGGAGTGGGGCATAAATCTCTCACACTGCAGCTGGTTAAGATAGAGGTCTTTGAAGGAACACAGTGATTAGGTGACCTTGGATGGAGCACAGAAAGGGGGCCAAGCGAGGAGCGGCTTTGGGGGGTTGTACTTTTCTATTATTGGCGGTATAATGACACATTCTCATGCAAATGAAATTCACATACGTAGGTTACAGCCCATTTTTAAGAGCTTGAAACTGTACAGCTCCAAGCTCATCTTCATTTCTTACCCTGCTATTCATCCTCACACACCATCCTCACACACTTACTGATTTAATTTGGACAAACTAAGAAGCAAAAAGTTTTTCTTCTTCTGATAAATTCTCAAACAGCAGGTTTGCTGCATTGTTTACACAGTAAAAAACAATTAAAGGAAATCTGGCCTCACACTGAGTTAATACACCTAACAGCTTAAATCAGCACCTCTTCAACGGTCTTTGGAATTAATTTGCATCTGAAAAAGCCAACAAAGCTCTTCCATGTGGAGATGATCTCGATGTATAGTGTAGAACAAGAACATTAGTTTGACAGGTTACCCTGTGGGTAAAGTGGATGCGCTCATTCACAGCTGACACGTCAAATATGAGGTCTGAATTCAGATTCTAGACATGCAGTTTGCAGGTTTTACTAAGCTGAGCTTCTGAAACAGTGTCTATGTTTTCATTAAAAAGTTTATTGTGCTAATAATGCATTTATTAATCGTAATGTAAACATTAGGAGTGCAACAATACTCGTATCGATATTGAACCGTTCGATACAGTGCTTTCGGTTCGGTACACATATGTATGGAACAATACAACATTTTTAATTTATTTTATCAACTTTTCTTCTGACGATGCTGTCTGTGTTGAGCGCTCAGTGGATCTGCGCTCGACTACTCCGCCTAGGCTGCACTGTCGAGCGCAGATCCACTGAGCACAGTGCAAGCTAGCAAGACAGAAGCTAAGCTCCTTGCAACATGGCAAACTGAACCTCCCCCACCCTCATTCAGATCTGGTCTTTGGAACTATCTTGGTTTTCATGTGACGTATGACCCTGAAGGTAAGCGCGTCATGGACTAAAGTAAAACAGTATGTTGGATGTGCCACGCAATGCTCAATTACATGGGTGGGAGCTAGTGTGTTAGCGCAGTTAGCTCGTTAACATGTTGACGCCGTCCAGCCCCACGCACGGGCCGATCCGCGGTAGCTCGTTAACGGAGATTTGCCGTGTTGTGGCGTTAACGTCATTTCAGATTAACGCTGACAGCACTAGTGGGAACACAAGGAATATGACTGCACATTTACTCCGACATCATCCTAGTGCAAAGACAAGTGGAAGCAGACAAAAACAACAAGCAGCATGCTACAAACTTTACCCGAGTCATTTAGACAGCCGTTAGCACAGGATTCTCCTTATGGGGACCTGATATGTTTAATATGCTGCTGAGAATATAGCCCAGAAGAAGCGTATAGTAGAGCTTTTATTTTGAAAGAGCCATTTCGCTGTAATAAACTCTCTTTTCCAAAGATGAGTGATTCCTCCATCAGATAGATTTATTTATTTATTACTTTGTTGTTTCAGCAACATTAAATTTAAAAACTGTACTTTTGAGTTAAAATATATATTTATAATTTTAATAAATGACAAATTAAAAAATCATGAACATTTTTTTTTTTGTATCGAAAAAATATCAAACCGTGACACCAAAGTACCGAACCGAACCATGAATTTTGTGTATCGTTGCACCCCTAGTAAACATGTTATTCTAGCAAAATAAGGTTGTTCATGTCAATAAGGCAGTTGTATTTACAGATAGCAATGTGGATTTTTTAATGCTCCGGTTTCTCGACTGGCATCACAGATTTCAACAGTCTGTCAGCTCAGGTGATGAAAATCATCGGATCGTCTCCGAGGTAGAGTCACAGAGTCCTATTTATAAGTTCCTTGCAGTAGAGTGAAGTGCACTCAAAATACTGGAAATATCTACTATATGTTTCTGATGTTTCTGATGTTTGAATTTAAATTCATATATATGTTTTTGACACATGCATATTGTACCAACAAGCACAGCGAGTCAGACGCTGTCAGTCAGGACAACAAGGCAGCCTGCAGGGTAAACAAGGTGGCTTTTAGCAATGTGAGAGAAGAATCAAAGTGACAGTCACAGCAGTAACGTTGCTATTTAAACGTGTGTAACAGCAGCGGCGTGCGTCTCTGTGTCGTCAGCGTGGACTTTGATCACGCTTTAAGTTGCCCGTCTTTTTCATTAAGCAGCGGAGCTACGCAGGAACTCTGATTCTTGTAACTTTGTGACCACTGCTGCGGTCGCCGCTCATGAAACAAGAGCCAGGGTGACAGAAAACGACATTAATAATCCTTTAAGCTCTTAAATTTCAAAAGATTACTTCTGGCTGTCATGTGGGTGCAGTGCCACGCTGATCCATCTGCTAAGCGTTTCCTTTCCACTACTGTTAATTAGCCCAGTCCTCAAGACCCACTTAGCTTGCATGTTTTGCGCTGTAGACATCCTGCAGACGGCTGCACATCTGATCCAATTAAGAGCTACACATTCACCTGACACCTCAGTCAGATCAGGTGTGAAGAGCTCGGTTCTCGTTCAAATTGGAGACATTTACTGTAAAATCTTCACAGGCAATTATAAGACATTGCATCTTGTCATGAGAAAGCACGGAGCGGCGGCTAACCCGAGTAAAAGCTTTAACATGCTCATCTTAAATAAATAAATCAATAAAATGGGTTTGAGAGAATTTCAGGAAATAAAAGAAATCCCCCAAAATCAAACCAATAAATCCCTGTAACTCAGCATCAGGTGAATTCATCCTGATTGTTGTTGGCGAGACCAGCACAGACCCGTCACAGTCTGATAGATCAGAGCTAGAAATCACCTCGCTCACCTTAACATTAGTGAGGATTCGGTTACTTTGACTTCACCTAACTGTCAAATCAAAATCAAATCACTTTTATTGTCACATCACATGTGCAGGTACACTGGTACAGCACATGTGAGTGAAATTCTTGTGTGCGAGCTTCACAAGCAACAGAGTTGTGCAAAATACAGTAATGTAAAGAAGCAAAATACAAGAATGGCTACATCTGAAACTAATAAATATATGTACAACTGTTAGCAAATGTTTGTGCAATAAGACAGTAAACTCATCAAAACCCCACAAAGGAAATCAGAATGTTTTGAGAGCTGTTTTAATACGTTGTGAATCTTTTAATAACTGTGATAATGTGAACAGTAATGATTGTTATCGGGATTCATTTCCCTTGCGCGCTCTTAATGTTATTGAAGTTGTAACGTATCAGATAACGTGTCAGATATCAACATCATTCATGCCTTGTTCACATAATTCTTGTAATATAGTTATTTCTTCATAAATGCATCCTCGGCGGTGGGATAAAAGGGTAGGAACCCAGCTTAAGATCGCTCTCATGAATCATTCATTGTTTACTGGTGCAGGGATTTGTGCCAAGGAGCAGGAGGCCATTCCACCATTGTCTCCTGAAACTTTTCATACGGTGCTGCCTTTTAATAATTTGTTGACATGCCCCTGCTGTTGTTGCGAAAATAAAAGTGACCTCTCTCTGTAGTGAAGGTCAGGCGGTATCTAATGAAGGCCCCAAAGCCTACAGCATTGATTTCTCACCCGCTTCATGTCGAGAATGCAGAGCTGCTCAGCATCGCCACGGGGGATGGCCGCGGGTACAATCTGGTGTTTCCTGGAGACAGTTATGTGGTATCTCAGATTCTGTAAACATAATTGCTTATCTGTCTTAGTACATTATCATTTTCTCCCGTCTCAAACAAAGCTGGCTTGAGAAAAACAACTTCTGGAGTCGAGAAAAAGAGATTTAGGGCAGCGGATCAGACGTGCCCGTAAACGGGCGGGCGTGCGTCCAGGAGTGCTGCGACATTCTGCAATCGCTCATCGGCGAGCAGAGTCACGGCACTCTCTCGTCTTCATATGCTGATCAGATTTGACGCGGATGGCATTTAAGTCTAAATAGCACATGGCGTATGTCACTTCTAGAGATACGCTTGTAATAAAGATTCATTATGCAGGTGCGAGGCGTCATTGAGATGCATCGCACTACTTTGCATCTTTTGGCAGATTAAAGATATGAAGATTAAGGCAGAGACCGCATTATACTGTTGTTATGCTTAATAACCTGCTTGGTTTGGCTCACAGCCCCACACTCATCCATAATGCATGTGACCTGCAGCCGGCCGGGATGCCAAGTGGACTCTGACGCTGTGAGACGTTTGAGATCGCTGATGTATGTGCGCGTCTGTGGACTCTATAACTCTGCGCACTCTGAGCACATCAGGCACAAACTTCAGGAGACCTTTTCCGGTTGTGACTTCAGCACACTGCGGATCAAACCCGTGTCAGTGCGTTCACCTTCACCCTGTCACCATTTCACAGCTCGTCCCTCCACAGAGCACTACCTGCTTGTTAAGTGCTGACGTATCGACCTTCTGAGAATACAGTTTCCAGGTCAGAGCCTCGACTGCGTAGGCTCAGGCTTCTCTTTATAGTCCCCCACTGTTCGTATAGATGAGTCTAAAAGAGTCGTGTTTTTCTTCCTCAGACAGGCATTCAGTTTTTGGTGATATGAGATGCAATATTCTTGCGCTCACTGACTCTTCCCCTTTTTAAAATTTCATGATATTTCTGTAGCTATCTGGTAACCAGCCTGACTTTGTTATCCCTCCAAAGATTTGCTATTTTTAAAAAATAAGCCAAACAAAACATAAAGCACAGAAATATCTCAGTCTTCATTCAGTATCGCCAACTCCAAATGGATCTAATTTGAGTGTACATGTTTTGTCTGTTTCTTTTTCCTCGGTGCTGATTTTGCTGTTTGTCGAGAGCAGTTACGCTGATCGCTTTTTTGAAGTTGCGGATATGAAGGCTCATTGGGAAGCAGACGTGGCTCTTATATCACACAGGCTGTGTGCTGCTGACTGAGAGCCGTCATGATTTGGTGTCACAGTCACTCAGGTCTTTGTACTTATTCCAGATGAGTTTGACCAGAATCTTCCACACGCTCATGTTCGTGCACGCCAGCATATCTGCATGTGTCACTGACATGTTTGCTTCTCTCTGGCTGCTCGATGACCTCGACCACCTTAGGTATAGCATGGGCCCATTGCACTACCCTGTCCTGTCCAGAGGGGGGAAGTAACTAATTACATTTACTTTTGGGAGTAATTTTACTGGTTCCAATTTCATTGTACTATTGTACTATATATGACTGTGCAATGACAATAGACTATACTTTTACTTGAGTAAAATTATTAGGAAGTAACTCTACTACTACTCTTCTGGCTACTTTACTCAGTGTGAGTAAATCCAGTGAATGAACAATAAACACGTTTTAACCAAAGATGGAGACACAAACCTGCAGTTTATGTCACAGTGAGACTTTTTCTATCTGCTGAGCCTGTCAGAGAAGTAAAGTAACACCATATATGTCACTGGAAGTACTTTACTCTGTTCTAATATGTGTATATTCGCCTATTACCTACATTATTATTTATAATCATGTTATTTATATGTAGTATTTTTTTTCTTTTCAGTCGTTCAAATACCAACATTTGCACTAAACTTTATATTTCTGCCTGATTGTCTCATTTTAAACCTTAAATCAGATGTTATGATCAGTACTCAAGTAGCTTTTTAACTCTTACTTGAGTAAAACTTGGTTGAGGTAGTTCTCCTGTTACTCTGCCACCTCTGGTCCTGTCACATTCCCACACAGCATCCTGCTGAATGTAGCACAGAGTAAGTCGGATGAGCTGCGAGCAGCTTCTTTAAGAAGCAGCCTCTTGACTAATAAATATTCCCAGATCAGCTTTTTCTGTTTCAGCTGTGCAGCAAAGCTGGCGTTAAATGCACCTTTTGCAGTCACGTGCTGCACTGCTGCTTTTATAACACAGGTTTGGTTGAACAGGCCTCTGGCTTAAGACTTATCCAGTGTACCATATTTTGAACTGTGTGTCTGATGCAACTGAGGGGATTAGGAGGTCTTAGCAGTTTGTAGTTTACCTCATTGGAGTATAATATTGTTTAGAAAGATTTATAGAGGCCTAAGCTCTTGTGTGCGTCTGAATTTAATGGGAGAGAGCAAACAGGACAGCGGATGCCTTATTGCAACATGCAGGGTGAAGAAACATGTTGTGATGTCTGAGCGCTCATGCTACAGCATTTCAGGCAGAATAATTGGCTCAACACTCCAGAATTCTTACATACAAAAAGGAAAAGAAAATGATCAATACAGGGTACATACTACAAAAGACTGCTGGCTGGTCTTGCTTGGGTAGGTTTGCAAACCATCTTCCCTGTCTGCCTGCCTCTTAATAACTCTTTCTTCCTCTGAAAATCTGGCACATTTCAAAGGCTCAATGCCTTTAATGAGCCACAGTGTTGTGCCAGTGCGGCTGCTGGTGTCGGGAATGAAGCTCGGAATAATGTGGCCGTCCGAGTGCCGGGTTGCGTTTCCCACTGCTGCGGTAATGCAGCTCGTACGGCTGCGTGCTTCACCTGCAGAAGGTGGAGCTCACCTTTGCAAAATGTCTTCTTGCTCCAATTTTGTTCTCCTGCAGTCATCACTCCTGTGATGTGTGTGTGCGTGCATGCATGTGTGTGCGTGCATGTGTGTGTGTGTGTTACGCCACCAGCTTCTTATGAAAATACAACAATCTTCAGAATAGAAGAGGAACAAAAGAAAAGTGGAGCAGTTACTTTCCTTCAGTCGTGCGTTCGTCCCCCTGTTGTCCCCTAACAGCTGCAGGGACGGAGCAGCCTGTCAAGGAGAGCCTGTTTGGAAAAGCAGAGGGGAAAGATGAATTGACATAAGAGGTCATTTGCTTTGCTCATATTTGGCCCTTTAGCTTTGAAGATGAAGTGGCATGAAAGGAGGTAGAACATCAGTGGGTAACTGGGTTGCTCTGAGGTCCAGGGACAGCTTCTTTCATGGTTTCCATCACTAGCTGAGGAAATGGCCCTTCTGTCACCAGCCCTCTGCTTTTTAGGAGTAATCAATTCAGCTCTGAAGGCATAGGAGACATCCTCTTAGAGACTTCGGCAAAGTGAGCGTGTCCCTGCCAACCTCAATCCCAGCATGTGCTTATTGATGCTTTACGATTTCATGTAAATAATGTCGTCGCAATACTTAGCTTTTATATAGTGTTTTTCTTTTTCCAGTGCACTGAAGCCAACGAGCTCATACATGCCACTGTTAAATAATCCTATAAGCAGTTGTGTATAAGATCAAGAATGCATGTAGAGGAAGCTCCCAGTGGAGAAGAAGAGTGGAAGCCCAAATCTGAGAAACTAGTCAGTTAATTGGTTAACTGAGGTCATAAATGGGGGCCTTGGGAGCCGCAGCGTGGCCACTAGGCCTAAGAGATGTGTCACAGGAGCAGGGAACAAACGACCTGCTCTACAAACCATCCAGAGTGCAGGTGGGAATAGTAGGGAAGAGGAATAGCACAGGGGTAGCCCACCGAGAGCTGAGCAGTGCTGGAAGAACTGGGAGAAAGAGGTGTGACGCACCACCAGCACCAAGTGACTGGTGGACCTAAGAGCAGAACACAGCGACTTCCCAGAACAAGAACTAGTCATCCTCACAAAGGCAGACATCCTACAGCTGCAGGATGAAGAGGCTAACAGCTCTCCATGACTGAGTATGCACGAGTCAATACAAGAGCACAGCTCAGAAAGCTAACACCAGAGAGCCAGAGCACCGGCTCCTGGTTGGTAGAGCAGTACAGCAGGACTCTAAGACCAGGCCTCGATTCACTACAAGAAAGAGTGCGACTCACTGGCTCGTGCATGGATAAGAGTGTGCTAGTAACATTCATCAGAAGCTCAGTGGGACTGTGGAGGTGCAAAAGGTCCCGAAGGGTGTTTCCAAAAAGGAAACATCATAAAAACTCTTAAGGTCATGAAAAAGATTTTAGATTTAGCAATTCAATGACGCGTCCAAACAGCCAGGTCGCCGCACTCGCCGCTCCCGTGTCAGCGCAGAGCAGGCACACTGTACCCCCCCCCCCCCCCCCCCCTCACCCCGTGTGTTTAGATGCTGTGCCATGACTTAGACGCTTTGGGGGGGGGGGGGGCATGTGTCTTTGGATATTGGATATTATTTATATTTTCACCAGTTGTTGTTGTTGATTTTTGTATTATAGTTTGTCAACAGTACTTGTTTGTTTTAAATTGTTTACTGGTTTGCTTTTTATTTATTTATTTTATTTCAGATTTTTCTAAAAAAAAAAAAAGTAAGTAAAATGTATTTATATATATATACAGATAACAATCACGAAATGCCAAATGAAAAGAATGGGAATACAACAAATAACAATGTAAAACAGTAAAATACAACATAAAAACAACAAATTAAAAACTTGCCTGTATGAAAATGGCTTCAGCTGATTTTTAAAAGCATCAGTGGATAATAAAGCATTTTCTATTTAACCATAAGCTTTGTCCTAACTTTGTCCTGGGTTTTAACTATTTAGTAATAAAAAAGGAATCATCATAAAAACACTCAAGGTCATGAAAATGATTTGAGATTCAGCAATTCAATGACAAAAGTATCGATATCGGTGATACTGGCTCGTACTTACTGGTGTCAGATCGATACCAGAATAAGCAGTATCGCGCACCACTGCTGCTTTCTTCCCTTAATACACGAAACTGTCATTTAAAAACGACTTTTTGTATTTACATGAGTTTTTTTTTACTCTATTTTTAAAATTGTTTGATGATCTGAAAATGTGAGGAAAAGAAAAGCCAAAGAAACCAGGAAGTGTGTGTAACTGTGGTTCGTCCAAGACTCTAATATGTAATTTGTTTGATGTTGAGAGAAGCTCAGTGACACCGGCTTACGTGGAAATTATGTGCTGCTGAGAAATATTGAGCTCAGAAGGACAAAATAAAGCCGATGTGCTGCCTGGACTTACCGTTTACCTGAATCTTTATTATTTTTGTTTAAGGTTTCGAGTGCTTTCATGTGTAATTTTAAAAATGTTCCCCTTTAAAAATTGAGAAAAGCACTTTGCATATAAAACAAAGGCCTTGATTTAAATAGTAAGATTTGAAATATTGCATCAGAGGGAATACAAGGAGCGGAATGGATGAGATGTTTGACCTTTTCAGATTTGTCCCTGGGTGGTGCATTTGCCGGAGGGTGCCGGGGGCAGCAGTGCGTTGAATTATCACTCCCACTGTTGAAACGCTCCAGACCTGATCCCACACTTGCTTCACTCCCACCACTAATGGGTTAGGAACACACTGGGAAAAAGATGGAGCGAGCGAGCAGGAGGGAGTTGGAGCCCGTCTGATTGTCCGTGAGTTAAGCTTCGAAACAAATTGCAGCTTTCGCTCTGTGCTGAGGGGAAGTAACGGCAGGTCATAAAGCTGGTGTCATTCTGCAGTATGATCGAACTGAGTCTGTGACAGCTACCGGCAGGAAACGTGTCAACGCTTTGATAGATGCTCGCTGTATTGAAAGGCTATGATGACTTTTTAGCTGACTGGGCTTTCACTGAACTCCGCACAATACCGAGAAGGCAAAAAGATAAGAACAAACTCGCCGAGTTGCTTTGGAATAGTTTTCCAAGTCACGAAGGACATCGCGTCTTTGTTAGAGTAGCTGTCAAAACCACAATGCCCGGGCAGCGCCAGTTTTTTTTCCTGTACAGAAATGTGTGGCCTCCTGTTCTGATAAAGACCTGCGGCCTGCAGACGACATGCCGCTGACTTAAGGACAGCTCTCTGCTGATTGTAAGCAAAGATGTGCATACACTCTATGTTTCTCTCGACTTCCTGCATTGACGATGATAATTCTGCGTGCAACAACGCCTCTGCACACAAGCATTTGCATTGAAAGTGACAGAAGTCACGTCGTCTCCATTCACTCCTGTTGTGTTGACGCCCAGCGCTCATGCATGCGTTTGCTCAGTACCATCACCTCATGCTGCATCTCTTCTGTCTCCTTCTCCACCCCTCTGCTCACGCCATCCAGACATCTTGTGCGACGTAGGGGAATTTCACTGTCACAACCACGACACCTGCGTGCCCGAGGACTGGCTTTGTGACGGCGAGCCCGACTGCCCCGATGAGTCCGACGAAACTGATCACGTGTGTAAGTTTCTCATTCCATCCATTTCTTACTGATGCACAAACACCTGCCATATGAAATTCTGCCATAATTCCTCATTTGATACAAAGTTTCATATTTGCAGACTCATACTAACAGCACACAACATTATCTGTGTTTTACCCAAAAAGGTAACGTTGTTTCTATTTGTTTCCTGTGGTTTCCTCCTTCATGCAGCTTTGGTGATTCTGACGAAACTTATAGAAACAAAACATAATTTAAATACATGAAAGGAAAAAAATGTAAATATGTGATTTAAATCTATGATTTGAATCCAGGTGAATCCGATTGTGGATGTCTGCTACGGGTTGTGAAAGTATGCATGCAGCATTTACAGTCACATTTGACACTTTGACTCATTTTGATGTGACTGAGATAAACTGAAGTTGACCACAGCTGCTGATCGACTCTGTGCCTCCTTGGATTTCTGCGCCTTTTGCGATTTCCTCTCTTACTGCAGCTAACAGGCTTGCTTGCTGCATGTGATGTGGCAGCACTGAACACAGGTGTGAGCCTGAGTTTTGCTTTTCTGTGTTAGGCTGTGATAAACTGGTGACGTGTCCACGGTACCTTAATTCTTACCTAATATATCATGCCATTCTCTCAGCACACAACAGTGGGATAGTTGGAGATATCTTCTGTGGGACCAGTACTTTTTAAATGAACGCGACACATCACCAGAAACGCTCGTCCCCTTTAGATTCAGTTAAATAATGCATGTAGACATTCATTTGTCTTGCAGATATGCGAGTGCTTGGTGCACTGCTGTGATTACTCACCGTCTTTAGTGTGTTATTATTACCTCTGTTTACAGAAGTGACAGTCCAATGAACTTATCTCGAATATGATGTTTTCAAGAGCTAATGGAGACGTGTCTGATCTAGTTTAAAACAAAAACATTGCAGCGATCACAAAGCAATTACTTGGTGGGATTATTGCAAGTGCTGCATGCAGACGGATATGAAGAATCAGCTTTTCCCATCCCAGCACAGTCGTGCAAACCTTCATTTATCTTTCACATCTGATTGGTTTATGTATAATCTCTGGGGCATTGTTATTTACAAACATATATTATCTTTAATAAAGAAACGCAGCAGCACGTTCGCAGTACTGTGACATAGATGGGTCTTTGTAAATGATCGCGACGCTGTCACTGTAACGCAGATGAAAAAGGTAGCACAACTAAATTATTAACATTCAGCCCAGGTTCCTCATCAGTGTGAGTTATCGGGCATAATTAGGACTTTATAGTTTTGGCAGTGACATCTGTGCATAAATTGTCCACAGCGCGCAACAATTATTTATGCCCTCGCCTGCAAGAGGTCATGTATCATGTAGGCTTCTCGTAGCTGCTCTGCTTGTTGCAGAGGAAGATGAAGGACCTGATTACGTACGTCTAAATTAAATAATTACACTTAGCAGATGTTCACAGCTGTATGCGTGCTCGCTAATGTACAACAGTGCGTACGCAACAGAGATGTGGTCTGCTGCAGAAACTCCCCTGCCTCTGTGCATGCTGAGATAAAGCAACAGCCCTCTGACATTAGACATGATCAGAAAGTACAGACGGGACCTCGTAGGATGGGTTGTCTTTCTCAAGATAGAAAAAGTAAAAGCAGATAGCATGACATTTACTGCTGTCTCTTTGTTGATAAAGTGGATTGCTGTGGGGTTTTCTGTGCTACATATATAAGTCAACCTTTAATATCTCAGACGCGGCTTATTGCCTTTTTCTAAACACATCACCACCATTATTTCCAAAAACAGTCGTGTAGGACAGCATGAAGCTTTGACTGCTACAGAAACTATAGACTAATGTTCCCTTCCCTCACCACATACGTTAGCTCTTTTCGTTCCTTCGCTTGCCTCGTGATTTGAAAGATGCTTTCGTTGTTGATGATGGCCGGCGAGGCCCAGCGAGCCGTGTGTGGTTGGGCTGTGAGTGCAATTGTCTGGAAAATAACCGGGACTGGACGTATGCGTCCCTAAGAGGAAGGAAGATCATGACAGGAGTTGGTGAGTGAATGGTGGGTAATGAGAGACTCTCCTTCATTACTGAACAAGAGCCTGTAATCATACCTCTGTCGCGATTCAATGCAACATATGATTGGACAAGATGGGGAACAAAATATTTTACATCAACAAAACTGAACAAGCTGCCAGCTAGGGCTGCCACAAACGATTATTTTGATAGTCGACTAATCAGATCATGGATCCACTGGACGTAAAACGTGCAGCTTATTGCACCAGCAGCATCTGCTCTTATAAAACTATCATTAGCTTACAGCGGGAAGTGTTTCAGGTCTGTGCTAACTAAAAATAAAGACAAGATGATAGTTTAATAAACCTTTAATGAAATTTGCAGATTGTTTCGGTTTAATAAACTCAGCCGTCTGCTCCTTGCTATCAACTCTACACAGCTACATTCTCGCCTGAAAATATGTTAAACGTTTATTTTGTGACCCAGAAAGAGCAATAAGAGTAATATTAAAACTAACTAGCTGCCGCCATTGTTGGAAACTGGAATTGGCTGGGCCGCGCTATGAATTCTGGGATAGGTCGGGCCATGAAGGATACTCCCGACCCATCCTTCAAGGACGCATTTGGAGGAGTCTTTGAATTTGGACAGCCTTCATCACGTAATTGGCCTACAAATGTGGCCTCGAGAGGATGCGGCCTGAATCTAGAAACAGCTATGATACAGCTTCTTCTTCTTCGGGGTTTAACGGCAGCTGGCATCCTTGTACATGCAGTGCTGCCATCTTCTGTTTCAGTCCGTTATTACACTCTTAAATCCTGCTACTTATTCCTGCGTCTTTTGGGATCTTACAAAGCTGCAAACGACGCGTCGACTATTAAATCAGTCGACATAATCGTGACTACTCGACTAATCGTGGCAGCCCTTCTGCCAACAAGTGTCATGTTTATAACCCAACCACCAGCACTGAGTAAGGCCCCACTCAGTACCTGCTTCCTCCATTTAATAAGCAAAACAGAACAAAACTTTCAAAGTGTTTTACATCACAATAGATTTTAAACTGAAAACCCAGTGAGCATTGATGAGTTTTACTTCATGTAAAACGGGCACACTGGGCCCCGCTGGCTGCTCCCAGCAGACGTTTGATAACTTGTGTGATTGGCTGCTCTGCCACCTGTGATCCCTGTGTGACAAAGGCTTAAATATGACAGATACAACATAGTTCCTACTCTGTGGCCATGGGCCGAGGCTTGTGCTCTAAAAAGACAATCAATTATGTGCTGGCACTTTTTGTTTGCTTTACCTTGCAGAAATAAGACCTTGCATATTCATCTAAGGAATTTTGCGTGGCTCATTACAGTGGATTATCCGTTGATAGAATCCGGATTAGATCAGCTTTGCCTTACAAACAAAGACACACGATTGGAAAGTGCTCTGCCTTCTGAAGCGGCAGCAGAGACTGCAATAACCAAGCTCCGCAATATAGGACGATGTTTACCAAGTTAAAATAAAATCAGAGGATATTTGAAGTTGTGTAGTTTATTTTGGGCGGGGGGGGGGGGGGGCAGTGAACATTACACAGAGGAATTTGTTATCTTAACACATAAAATAGCTAATACACAACAAAATTCAGTGCCATTGATGGCCTCTTTCCTTCATCCTCTGGCTCAGTGAGAGAGATGTAATCACTGCAACTTCAGAGTCTGTGGGGAGAAGGAAGAGGAAGGTGGCCTTGGATTGCAATACCTAGAGACAAGAAGGAGGCATCAGCTTATCCTATCAGCCGCAGGCCTCACGGGATTGAACAGATGATGACAGTTATTCAGGGAGCTGTGAAAACAGGCTGCTTTCAGGAATGGCTGAAGAATACTGAGCAAAAAAGGCATTTCTCCAAATGTGTAAGTGTGGAAACAAATGTTTTTGGTGGTCAGGGCTTTGCTCCGAGGGCAGCTAGCATCCTGGGTGGGGAAAGGTAACGTGAAAAGATTTAGTATCTGCTCAGAGTCGAATAATCGCATTCCAAGTTTGTGCATCCCAGTTAAAAGGAAGTCAAAATGTCAAGGCAGTCTCAGGACACAGCATCTGCTCTTAGCTGGCATGTGTGATAAAGTGGGACAGTCCTAATTCACTTTCTGCAAATGTATTTTATAAATACTTCAAGTGCTAATGGCTGTCATCGTGCAGCTCTCTCTCAGTCTCTGCATTCGCGGTACACGCTGGCACGCAGCGTCTTAGGACTTTAATCCTCGGCGAATCCTTCAGGAAAGGATTTCATGGACTTGTGGCTGGTCTCAGTAGCGCTGCCACGAGGAGCTTTGTGATTGTGGCGGACGTGCAGACCTGTGAGTCCTGTGATAGAACAGTGACTCCCAGAGGAAAAGACAATAAAAGGGGTCAGTGGCTGACTTCAAAAACACGGTCACAGAATCAGTTTCATGACTGTAGCGTGGCTCGACCCAGTCACACCGATGTTGATCTCTCGAGGGCTCCGTCCTTATTCCCCTTTAACAACAGGAAGGACTCGTCTTACCAAGCCTTCTTCTAAAGCGTTAATCAGCAGCCCACAGAGAGCTTAGAACACAACGTGTGATCAAAAGGGAAAAGATGAAATAAAATCTGATCCATGATCCAGTACGTGTTCATCTTGTAGTTATATTACTGACTGTAATTTAGTTACTTAGTTCCTGACGTTTGTTTTATCTATGTTTGCAGTACGGTTGTAAAATTGTTACAGACATGAACTGGATGTTCAGATGTGTAATGTTCCTAATATTCCCACACCTGCCAATAAGGATTCGCCTGAACACTTGACGTCTTATGTATCGATTGCACAAGAGGCAACCTTTCATCTTTAGCAACATTCCCACTTTGTCTACGTCTTTCTAGGAACAAAGCTCAGCCAAACACACAGAACTTTTATTTTACCTACAAGTTATTAGTTCAGACTAAAAATTGGATTAAATTTTTTTATGTATCTATGAATAATGCTTACAGTTACAAAACCTCCACGAGTAAATTCAAAGGTGGAGAATGAGTGGATGGAGTGTTTAGTCTTTGTTTAAATATTTGATCACTAATAAGCGGATCGATGGTCCACAGACGTATAAAGAAAAGAAACGAGCAGCAGCATTTCCTGGTTGGATGTTACTGGTGATGTCAGAGTGGAGGCGGGGTCAGGTGTTAATAAGCGTCACAGGAAAGACCTGCACATCATTTATGCTCCTGAAAGCAGGATTTATTTTTTCATATACTTTACAGTTTTTTCTGCTGCATAATATCTGCTTTATTACAACATGGTTATAATGTGTTATAATTCAGGGAGTGACACGTTTTCATTCTCAGGCTGTAACATATTTAAACCCTCTTTTTTTCTATTTGTTTCTATTTTCAAAGCCAATTATTTTTAATAGCTGACAGATCTGGACTGTGGACAGTTTTGCAGCATAAACATATTTTACAGTAGAGCCATGCTGCTGTTCTTTTTGTGCATAATTTGGTTTCCAACAGCGTGCCCGACGCCAGACAGTGAGTCGAGTCTGCGTTGGCACCTGGAGATATGAAGGTCAGCACTGGTTTTCAGCCTTTTCTCTTCTATGTCACGATCACTTTCTTAAATATCGAAGATGAACTCTGCAAAGTCTCGCCTGCACAGCCAGAAGTAAATTGGCGCATAGAGCGTCGCACAAAGGCAGGATCAAGGACTGTGTTGACCAAAGTGCCTCTGAAGAAAAGACCAGTATGGAATGTCCACATTTCCCAGTAAGACTGAACACTGCAGTCTTTTCTTCCATATGCCTTCCTTTAGAGATACAAACAAATATCATCATTCAGCCAGAACAACACAGCACGGTCAGACACTGTTTGCTGTCTGCTGAGCAGTAACACCTGCTCAGGTGAGCAGCTGATTTAACTAAGATGAGCAGCATCACCTCTGGTGGTATATTTATATACTGGTTCTAGTTCCACCCGGGGCCAATAAATGAATTGAATCTCAGCTTGAATGAAATAAAAATAACACTTTTAAGCTCATTAACTAATCTGACTGTTTGCACATCTGGATGTGCAGCTGACAAAGCGCCTGTGGAAATGCTGCTTAGATGTGCGGTCTGTCTGCGGCGGCGCTGCAGACGCCGTTCTCGCGCATTCCAGGCTGACTGTCAACAACCTTCAGGGTCTTTGTTATCTGGCAAGTTCTGCATTGAAATAAATGTATCACAAATGTGTGTGGGGACCGTGAGACTTGGCGCCGGTAGGTTGGAGGTTTAGGGGGTAATGTAGCGTAGCACCTTGTTATCGAGCTGAAGGACTGGGCCTTTTGCATTATGTAACGTTTATTTTCCTTCCTCTTCATCTCTGCCTCCCTGCTGAGTTATAACACTTGTGTTGACTCATCAGAGAGGAAAAAAGAAAATTACATATACCATTATTTTAAATGTAGCTGCTTATGTGCTGGAACCAGACCACAGGTTATTAGAAGCTCATTAGTACGTCGTCATTTCCCCAAAAAACAAAAGTCAGTCGGGCATCACTGTCCTTTGCTATCAGCGCAATGCGCTGCACATACATCTAGTTGGCAGGCACAATAATTTGGCTTTGTTTGTTGTAGCAGGAGGCGCGAGGCTTCGAAATAAGACTTTTAATTTACTATTTCTCTCCCTCTCTGCATTTGGAGCAGAACTTATGTACACTTCCCCAGGCTTGTGCCATCTGTTTCACCAGCAGTCTCAGTAGGCAGGAAACAGACACAACAAATACCGCGCGCGCCTGTGCACTTGGAAAGAGTCGTTCCCACGAAGCCACGATATGCTTTTAAAAGTCTCTGCGATTAAAAATGGCTTTTGTGTCAAAATGAAATCGGCGCATAAAGGCAAAGTCGTCTTCGCTGCCCTCAACGTGTCATGTGCTCACGTTCAGCTCTGCGCTCGCTGCGTTGCCCTTCCTCCTGCCGTTTAACACGTTTCCACATGCTGCAGCGTTTTGTCTTAAGCAAAACCGTTAGCGGGAAATTTTGGTTGCCTGGTGACAATCTCGTACCCACACTATGTCTCACGCTTGTCAGGAGTGATGCACTGGGAGGAGCACGTCACTTCTTTGTCTTTGCTCTCACAACCTCCTTCTCAACAGCTAAGCTGCACTGACACATTCCCCCTTTTGTATTCCCTCCTAGTACAAGTGTTGTAAAGGACAGCGTCCCAGCTTGTCACCTGCAAAACCGAAGAAAAGAGCACATTTCATAAACTTGACGTGCTTTGCTGTCATGGAACCGCTGTGACATTTAAGTGCTAAAAGCTACATTATCTCCCTGCTGCTGCAGCAGAGAACAAAGCATCAGTGTGATATGAGCTTAAAGTCAAAGTAAACACAGAGGCACGTACCTGCCGTGACAGCCAATCAGAACATCATCCCAGTCGTTGTGCTCAGAGTGCTTTATCTCACACTTAGATGGCAGCCAGGACTTCTTTCTGCATCCGGATGAACCCGAGACAATAACCTTCATTTTTTAATTGTGCATAATCTAACAGTGAAATGAACGAGCTAAAACCATCACCGGCGTTGTAGTTCAGTGATTACTCAAGGGGAAGCTGGGTTAGTGCCAGAGGATAGTTAGAGCAAATACATGTCCTCCCAACAGCTATGTGTATTATACTTTAACCATGGTCCTCATTAAAGTGTCCTCCGAGGCAAAAAATGGCTTATTTACAGGCTGATGATCAATTGATTTACCCCCTGGGCCAGCACACCAATTTGGGCCCTGGAACTTATTAAATAGTGTGAAATATATATACATAAATGCAAAGGTCGAGGCTTCTCACTAAATCTATCCAGAGCCTTTTTCTTTGAAGGGCGTGTGGTTGGTTTGCAGTGTCACCACCGCGCCTTCACTTTGGATTATTACTTTTTAAATCTGATAACAGCTGGAGACACAAACCAAGAGAGTCTGAAGATTTCTGTGTTTATTCATGAGAAATCATTCAAGCATGAACTGTTTGGAAAAATATGAAGGAATTCTGTAAGTCGCTCAAACTTAAGGTAGGAAAGGAGTGTCCTGATTGGGTGCTTCCATCTGCACTTGTTCATGGAGCTGTTCGCACTGTGGACCTGAATCAAACGTTTATGGGCTGCAGCATGGTGGTTCAAGGTTCAAGGTTCTTTATTTGTCACATGCATAGTTATACAAGTATAACACACAGTGAAATGTAGCCTGACACGCTCCTCGACATGTGCAAAAAAATGGGGGGGAGTAGAGGAAGAACATTATATATACCGTAATTGTCGGGCTATAAGCCGCTACTTTTTGCACAAGCTTTGAACCCTGCGGCTTTTAGTCAGGTGCGGCTTTTCTATGGATTTTCCATGATTTTTGTGATATCGTAAAACGATTTGTTTTGTTTGTTCCGCTGTTGTACGGCACTACGTTGCCTGGCGGAAGGATCGGGGTTCAAGAGTGGTATGTTGGTCACATGTCCGTCCGCCAGGCAACATAGTGCCGTACGAAGTAGCGCGAAAAACAAACTTCAAAGTAGCGCTACGCGTTCAGCGGGAGGCGTGGATGACGAGCGGCGATAAACTTGCGAAAAGCAAGTTATGCCCAACTCCACCGGTGGATTCTGACAGCGTGGAAAAGTGCGAAAACATCCACGATCACCAACGGATTTTGAAGGGCTGGACTGCTGCATGATGGAGAGGAGGACACCGCCACGGCCCTTCTGAGGGTGTTCGACTCTGACACTGACAACGAGGATTTCTTTGGTTTTGAAAGTGACAACGAAGGAGAGAAGCGGAGAGTGGATGACGAAGCCACCCTGAGCCTGTTTGTATCCGACATTGGAGAAGAGGACTTTGGTGGTTTTAGTGGCAGGAAGAAGAGAAAGATGGTGAATGACTGACTTTTCTTCTTGTTAAAGCCGTGTCACTGCACCTGAGCCTAAAAGGTAGTCCGAATCTATTTTCTGGTGTGCTGTAGGCTACTGTTATGTACTACATGTGCAAATATGTACCCATAACTTGTTTTTCAAAATATTAATAAAAGGGGTGTGTCTCCAAACAGCCATCTCTTTCCTGACAATTCCCTTTGTGCATATTCTCTTACATATGATAAGTCAACATTGAAACACCTGCGGCTTTTAGTCAGGTGCAGCTAATGTATGTACAAAACAGGATTTTCCCCTGATTTTAGCTTGTGCGGCTAATATTCAGGTGCGCTTTGTAGTCCGGGAAATACGGTATATATATATATATAAAAAAAAAAAAACACCCAGCACGCCCCTGCGGGCGGTTTATCCTTCAAGCTCGGGTCCTCTACCAGAGGCCTGGGAGCTTGAGGGTCCTGCGCAGTATCTTAGCTGTTCCCAGGACTGCGCTCTTCTGGACAGAGATCTCCGATGTTGTTCCCGGGATCTGCTGGAGCCACTCGCCTATCTTGGGAGTCACCGCACCTAGTGCTCCGATTACCACGGGGACCACCGTTACCTTCACCCTCCACATCCTCTCGAGCTCTTCTCTGAGCCCTTGGTATTTCTCCAGCTTCTCGTGTTCCTTCTTCCTGATATTGCTGTCATTCGGAACCGCTACATCGATCACTACGGCCGTCTTCTTCTGTTTGTCTACCACCACTATGTCCGGTTGGTTAGCCACCACCATTTTGTCCGTCTGTATCTGGAAGTCCCACAGGATCTTAGCTCGGTCATTCTCCACCACCCTTGGGGGCATCTCCCATTTTGACCTCGGGACTTCTAGGTTATACTCGGCACAGATGTTCCTGTACACTATGCCGGCCACTTGGTTATGGCGTTCCATGTATGCCTTGCCTGCTAGCATCTTGCACCCTGCTGTTATGTGCTGGATTGTCTCTGGGGCATCTTTACACAGCCTGCACCTGGGGTCTTGCCTGGTGTGATAGACCCCAGCCTCTATGGATCTTGTACTCAGAGCTTGTTCTTGTGCTGCCATGATTAGTGCCTCTGTGCTGTCTTTCAGTCCAGCTTTGTCCAGCCACTGGTAGGATTTCTGGATATCAGCCACCTCCTCTATCTGCCGGTGGTACATACCGTGCAGGGGCCTGTCCTTCCATGATGGTTCCTCGTCTCCCTCCTCTTTCTTGGGTTTCTGCTGCCTGAGGTATTCACTGAGCACTCGGTCAGTTGGGGCCATCTTCCCAATGTATTCTTGGATGTTCCTTGTCTCATCCTGGACTGTGGTGCTGACACTCACCAGTCCCCGGCCCCCTTCCTTCCGCTTAGCGTACAGCCTCAGGGTGCTGGACTTGGGGTGAAACCCTCCATGCATGGTCAGGAGCTTTCTTGTCTTTATGTCAGTGGCTTCTATCTCCTCCTTTGGCCAGCCTATTACCCCAGCAGGGTACCTGATCACGGGCAGGGCGTATGTGTTGATGGCCCGGATCTTGTTCTTACCATTCAGCTGACTCCTCAGGACTTGCCTGACCCTCTGCAGGTACTTGGTGGTTGCAGCCTTTCTAGCGGCCTCTTCATGGTTCCCATTTGCCTGCGGGATCCCCAGGTACTTGTAACTGTCCTCTATGTCTGCAATGTTGCCTTCTGGTAGTTCAATCCCCTCAGTTCTGACTACCTTCCCTCTCTTTGTTACCATCCGACTACACTTCTCCAGTCCGAACGACATTCCAATGTCATTGCTGTATAGCCTGGTAGTGTGGATCAGTGAATCGATGTCTCGTTCACTCTTGGCATACAGCTTGATGTCATCCATGTACAGGAGGTGGCTGACAACTGCTCCGTTCCGTAGTCGGTATCCGTAGCCAGTCTTGTTAATGATCTCACTGAGGGGGTTCAGGCCTATGCAGAACAGCAGTGGGGACAGAGCATCTCCTTGGTAGATCCCGCACTTGATGGTAACTTGTGCTATGGGCTTGGAGTTGGCCTCTAGTGTTGTACGCCACATCCCCATTGAGTTCCTGATGAAGGCTCTTAGGGTCCCATTGATCTTGTACAATTCTAGGCATTCCAGTATCCAGCTGTGGGGCATTGAGTCATAGGCCTTCTTGTAATCAATCCAGGCAGTGCACAGGTTGGTCAGTCTGGTCTTGCAGTCTCGGCTGATTGTTCTGTCTACCAGTAGCTGGTGTTTTGCACCTCTGGTATTCTTGCCAATTCCTTTCTGTGTCCCGCTCATGTATTGACCCATGTGCCTGTTCATCTTAGCCGATATGATGCCTGACAGGAGCTTCCATGTAGTACTGAGGCAGGTTATTGGTCGGTAGTTGGAGGGGACCGGTCCCTTCTTGGGGTCCTTGGGGATCAGGACCGTCCGGCCTTCAGTTAGCCATTCCGGGTGTCTTTCGTTAACTAGCAGCTGGTTCATTTGTGCTGCCAGACGCTCGTGGAGTGCAGTCAGCTTCTTCAGCCAGTAGGCGTGAACCATGTCGGGCCCTGGTGCTGTCCAACTCTTCATACTGGAGACCCTTTCTTGGATATCTGCCACTGTGATGGTTACTGGACCCTGTTCAGGGAGGTCGCTGTGGTCTGCCCTCAGATCCACTAGCCACTGAGCATTGCCGTTATGGGTTGCATCCTTCTCCCATATGCTCTTCCAGTATTGCTCCGTCTCCAGCCTTGGTGGTGCTGTTCTCTTATTGTTCCCTTGCCACTGAGAGTACACCTTTGCTGGTTCTGTGGAGAACAGCTGGTTTATTCTCCTGCCTTCTATCTCTCTGGTGTACCTCCTCAAGCGGCTGGCCAAGGCTGTGAGTCTTTGCTTGGCAGTTTCCAAGGCCTCAGGTATGGACAACTTGCTGTATTTCTTAGGCACCTTCTTTGTCGCACCTTTCTGCAACTCCGTTAGTTGGCTAACCTCCCTCCGTGCTACTTTGATCTTGCCCTCTAGCCTCCTTCTCCATGGAGGGTACTGCCCCTTGTGGCTGTTCAACTTGTAGCCAAGCATCTCACTGATCACTGCTGCCGTATTGTAGATCAGCTTGTTAGTGTATATATATACATATATATATACACATATACATATATATACATATATATATATACATATATATATATACATATATATATATATATATAGGATGAGACAACGAACATCCAAGAATACATTGGGAAGATGGCCCCAACTGACCGAGTGCTCAGTGAATACCTCAGGCAGCAGAAACCCAAGAAAGAGGAGGGAGACGAGGAACCATCATGGAAGGACAGGCCCCTGCACGGTATGTACCACCGGCAGATAGGGGAGGTGGCTGATATCCAGAAATCCTACCAGTGGCTGGACAAAGCTGGACTGAAAGACAGCACAGAGGCACTAATCATGGCAGCACAAGAACAAGCTCTGAGCACAAGATCCATAGAGGCTGGGGTCTATCACACCAGGCAAGACCCCAGGTGCAGGCTGTGTAAAGATGCCCCAGAGACAATCCAGCACATAACAGCAGGGTGCAAGATGCTAGCAGGCAAGGCATACATGGAACGCCATAACCAAGTGGCCGGCATAGTGTACAGGAACATCTGTGCCGAGTATAACCTGGAAGTCCCGAGGTCAAAATGGGAGATGCCCCCAAGGGTGGTGGAGAATGACCGAGCTAAGATCCTGTGGGACTTCCAGATACAGACGGACAAAATGGTGGTGGCTAACCAACCGGACATAGTGGTGGTAGACAAACAGAAGAAGACGGCCGTAGTGATCGATGTAGCGGTTCCGAATGACAGCAATATCAGGAAGAAGGAACACGAGAAGCTGGAGAAATACCAAGGGCTCAGAGAAGAGCTCGAGAGGATGTGGAGGGTGAAGGTAACGGTGGTCCCCGTGGTAATCGGAGCACTAGGTGCGGTGTCTCCCAAGCTAGGCGAGTGGCTCCAGCAGATCCCGGGAACAACATCGGAGATCTCTGTCCAGAAGAGCGTAGTCCTGGGAACAGCTAAGATACTGCGCAGGACCCTCAAGCTCCCAGGCCTCTGGTAGAGGACCCGAGCTTGAAGGATAAACCGCCCGCAGGGGCGTGCTGGGTGTTTTTTTTTTTTTTTTTTTTTTTTTTTTTAAATGGTATATACTAGGGGTGGGTTTTTATAATCGATTCATCGATTAAAATCGATTCTGGCTTGGATAACGTAAAATCGATTCATTAAAATCCTGAATCGATTTTTTAATATAAATTTATTTTGTCCGAAATGCCAGAATCTCTGGTGACATCTCACAAAATTTCAAGAACCACCAAACAGTAAATGAGAGCAGGTACAGGGATTCTGCACATAGACTTAAACACACAGCGCGACCCGCGGATCAGAATCAGTTAGATGTCGCCTTTCTCACAGTCGGGGCTGAAAGCCGACAGCTCGCTGATCCGGGTCCGCGCTTTGTGTTCACGCCCTTTATGCGCTGATTCTAAAGCTGTTAGTTTGATCTCTCTCCAAACAATATTGACCGAATCAGCAGCAAAAGAAGATCCAAACGCTTCACATAAACATTGTCATGAATTCACTCTTTTACTGTTTTGCTTCCATTGCGATGCGCAGCTCTCTCCCTCTCTCCCTCCCCCTCTCCCCCCCCCCCCCCCCCCCCCCTCTCTCTCGAACAGTTTCGCTTTCTTCATTATTCGCTTGCTTGTTACACAAGTCTACTGTTGTTTACAGGCTGTCGGCCGCTGTTTTTTCCCCTTTTACATTCTTCCGAAAAGAAAACCTCATTTCTGCTGTTCAATACTGAACAAATTTAAACTTTTTAATATTATTCAAAATGCAAAATGCTTAGCCATGTCTCTAATAAAACCGCTGTAACGTCAGAGGTAATGTTGATTAATTAATGGTTTTCTTTCGTTTTTGATGTACTGCAGAATATTTTTATAAAATCCCAGGCCAGGAAAATCACCTTCATGTTTTTCTGTGTTTTATCTTCAGCTACTTTGACACAAAGGCATCTGCTGTGATGCTCACACCTGTGATAAAGTCTTGAGAGTGTCAGCTTCCTTTTTATAGATACAAAAATATGTAAATGTCCTGATCTGAATTATATCTCTGACTGTCAAAATTTCCCAGATTTAAATCGAATCGAATTAAATCGAATCGTGGATCGAATCGATTCGGGACCTTGTGAATCGGAATTGAATCGATTCTAGAAATCAGTGACGATACCCAGCCCTAGTATATACACTGGGTGAATGTGCAGTAGTAGCAGCAAGCAGGTGAATTCTGTACATTAATATGAATAGACATCTGACTATTTTACAGGATAGACAATATAAACATATTTAAAATTAAAGGAATTGAAATGTACATTGTGCCTTGGTTTAGTGTCTGGAAGAGTCCTGTCTCAGTCAATTATAGATGATGTGAGAGGGCGGGTGTGTGTGTTTAGGGCACGGATGGCTTGGGGATAGAAGCTCCTCTTGAGTCTCTCTGTCCTTGCCCGGAAGATGCGGAACCTTCTACCAGATTGCAGAAGTTGGAACAGTTTGTTGCCAGGATGGGACGGGTCCTTCAGTATCTGCGCTGCTCTAGTCCGGCATTTCCTGGTGTAGGTGTCCTGAAGCGGGGGGAGAGCAATCCTGCAGCAGCGTTCTGCTGTACGGATCACTCTCTGGAGAGCTTTTTGGTCCTTCACACAGCTGTTCCCGAACCACGATGTCATGTTCTGTGTGAGGATGCTCTCCACAGCGCCTGTATAGAAAATCCTGAGGATCTTTGGAGAGACCCTGAACTTCCTCAGTTGTCGTAGGTGATACAGGCGCTGCCTAGCCTTTTTGGTCTGGACCTGAATGTGGGCAGCCCATGTCAGGTCTGAGGAGATGTGAACACCAAGATACTTGAAGGACTGCACCCTCTCCACTGGAGCTCCATTGATGATAATGGGCTTGTAGTCTCTGTGCTGACCCCTTCTGAAGTCCACCACCAGCTCCTTCGTCTTGCCGACGTTCAGCTGGAGGTGGTTGTCCTGGCACCACGATGCCAGATTCTTCACTTCGTCCATGTAGGCCGCCTCATCGTTGTTGGAGATGGCACCCAACACCACTGTGTCATCCAGTGGTGTTGGGTAAGTTACTTTAAAATAGTAACTTAGTTACATTACTAGTTACTTCTCTCAAAAGTAACTCAGTTACTTCAAGTTACTCGTTACTTTCAAAGTAACTAGTTACTAGGGAAAGTAACTTTGGTTTTACTCAGAATTCTCTTGTTAATGTGTTGTTTCCATAACTTTGCCAGCCTTCTAGCTTGCTTACTTGCCACAAGTACACTGTGCCACCAACCAATAGAAAGGAAAAGATAATGTGCATATTTCCACGAGAGAAATCCCACGCCTGGACCGTCATTGACTGCTGCCATGATTCTAGCCTACGTCACAGCGTCATGTGCGCCTTTTACATCCAACACAAAAACTGCAGTCGTGGTGCTTTGATTGTACTCAGAACTCGTAAATTCTGCCTTCTGAATAGGAAGATGTAGGTAACAGCAGACTGCAGATGAGCTGCATACAGGGCTGGACTGGGACAGAAAATCGTCCCGGGCATTTTGACTAGAGACCGGCCCACCATTATAGGAAAAATCCTAAAGCCTTTGAATGAAAATAAACACTGTTGTGACAGTGATGTTCACTGTTCTGATGGTATATATGCATCAATCTATCAATCGTTTGTTGTAAGATTCAGATAATTATTTTTTAAAAGCGAGACATTTTAAACGAGAATAAGAAAGAAAAGTATTTCTTTGTGCCCCCCTCTCCCTTTTAATGCCCTACATGGACCCCTGGCAACACTTTGCTAGACCCGCCCCTGCACAGTTACCAGCTGTCAGCTGCTTAGAAAAGGATCCTGGTGTTATTTGTCTCTCAGAAACAGTTCATAACTTCAACTCATTCATGTCACCTAAAAGGTAAACCTGTTTCTCCATCACAGCTCTGATGATTCAGTAAGGACATCTCCTGGTTTCATCTTCATGTTTCCCTCTCACCACATATACAAACCATATCATGACCAGCAGCTTTACAGCTGTGGCTCCAGCAAACATCAGCTGATACTAGAAAGTAATATTAAATAAATTCTAACAACAGCTGATCAAGCTTAAACGTGCTGCTGCTGTTTAGCGCGACATCCGCTGGTTTCCTCTTTCGGCGCAAAGTGGGCGATAAACAAACAAGAGAGCCGATCAGCTGATCATTGATCAGTTTCATGATTGAAGTAGCAACAGGAGAGGGAGGGGGGAGAATGAAAAAAGAAGAGGCAGCTGTGCAGCGTAAACACAGAATAACTCCAGCTTTGTGCCTTTTTCATTGTAGCTGAATTACGGGACAAACTGTTCCTTTTCACCTCAATAAGAAACGCGTAATATTTTCTCTGAATACCAGACGGGACGGTTGGCAACTCTAATAACTTATGAACAAAATAAAGTTCCACATCATTAACTTCATAGCACCACCCAGCTGTATAGAAACTCCGTCATGCTAGCTAGCACGCAGTACGGAAAAAGTCAGAATAACGAAAATAAACTCCACCTAAACTCGGTTTATATCTGACCCAGAGAGACTGCAGGTCATAACATCTTACCTGAAGTTCAGTTCACACTTGGACCGGCGGCCGCCTCGGGTCTCTTTTCCTTCTGCGTCCCTTTTCCTTCATCCACCTGCTGGCCTCCACCACTTGCTAATGTTACTGAATCTGTGGAAGCTCCGCGATAGCCACCACATGAAGTAACGAGTAACGAGCCCATCTAAATCCCAGTAACGAGTAACGCGTTCCTGATTTTGGCATAATAACTAGTTACCGTGCTCGTTACCACAATAATAACGTAGTTACTGTAACGCGTTACTTAATAACGCGTTAGTCCCAACACTGGTCGTCAGCAAACTTCACAATGGTGTTGGAGCCATGGGTGGCCACACAGTCTGAAGTGTAGAGGGAGTAGAGCAGTGGCGAGAGGACACACCCCTGAGCTGCTCCTGTGCTGTTTCCATAATAATAATAGTGGAGTGTTAAACAGACTAACCACATGTGCCCCAGGAGTTAATATTAAAAGTCAAACTGCCATCTTATTTAAATGTCATGTACAGATTGTTTCATAAAGTGTGTGTCAGCAGGTTTGTTATAATAAACTTTTACAGAAACGTTTTCAGCCACAAGGCTTCAAGACGGGTTTAGTTAAAAGAAACCACAGAAGATGAGAGACAAATGGCTCGTCTATTGTGTTTCTTCTGCAGAAAATCTCTTTAAAGAACAGCTCCAGTTCTTTCTAAAAAAAACAATAGCGACATGCCCATCTGTACTCTGAGAGGTTTATTTGTTGCTGTTATTATTCCTCCCTAAAGCAATTTCAGTGTAAGTGAAATCCACACTTCCCATTTTGTGCAAAAGCAGCATTCAGTTCAGCAGCAGGATAATGTGAGGCCCTGGCAGTTATACAGCTGTAGATTCATACAAGTCACATGTCTTTCAGTAATAAAGCCAGGACGACACACACACACACACACACACACACACACACACACACACACACACACACTTCAAACAATGCTTTAAGGACATTTTGTATCGACTTGTGTTTCACAGCCACGTATCTGTGTGAGGCCCTGAAGTGATATATTAAGATGATTTTTGAGACCAGTGAACAAAAACACATAAGATGTTTCACTTGTTGTATTTTGAGTTAAATCACATCTTAATTCCAAATTCAGCGCAAACACTAATTAAAACACATCTCTGGCTCCAGCCGTGCTGAAGCTCACTTCACTGGGAAGAAGCCAGTCTTCCCATCACGTCCATCCTGTGATCCAGCGTCGCGGTGATTAACTGTCAGATGTTAAACGAGCGCACTGACAGCAACACGTTATAAATGAAGACGCTTGTAAACCGATGTTGGAGATGCCCATGACCATTCAACCTTTTCATATAACTCACAGAAGCGAGTGTGAGAGCTTCTTCTGAAATTAATCGAAGCAGCTTGTATGATCCCACAGTGACTGATGAATGAGCTCTGTGTGTATTTCTGTTAGAAAACTTCATTTCTACAGAAACACTGTGTTTGTGTGCAAAGTAAACATCTGCATTAGTTTTTATTATTAATATAATTAACAGCAAATATTTAATAACATTTTCATGCATGTCTTGATTAATAATGTTATTTGATGTGTTGTAGACACATTAAGTGTCTGTTTGTTCCAGCATCAGATCCTGTGCAGGTTTCCAGCTGACAGTGAATTCAGCACGTTTCCATAATAATAACTGGTCCCATTCATTCAGGCTGTAAACGACTGTGTATTAAGATAAGATAAGATAAGATAAGATAGATAAGATAGAACTTTATTAATCCCTCGGGTGGGTTCCTCTGGGAAATTCGACTTCCAAAAAGCACAGCACCGACAGAAGTTACAGAATTGTTATATATATATATATATATATATATATATATATATACACATACACACACACACACACACACACACACACACACACACACACACACACACACACACACACACACACACACACATATAAATACAGAGACAAATATAAATAAAATATACAAAGGGGATAAATAGAATAAATAGGAATAAAAAATAAAAATACAAGTGAATTGCACATTTCAAGTATTGAGTCTGTTGCACTGTTGACTATTTACAAAAAGTATTGCACAAGGTATTGTACAGTGAGGTGAAGAGGCACTACACTATTTATGTCTTTAGTGAAACTGCAACACAGTGACTGATTTTAATGGCATCATTATTCTCACTGAATACTCATTTTAAGCTCCAAATGCAGTTCGTGGTATTTTTAATACTGTGACACTGACTGTGGAATATTTACATGACATTATTAACATTAACACCATATTACTCATCACTGTATTCACTTATTTGTTTACTGGTTTTCAGTTAATGGAAACTGTCAGTTTTTTCTTTTTCTTCGTTTGTCTTTATTCTGTGAAGTGCTGTGTCATTATTCTGTCCTGCGAGTGCTTATTTCTCTCCAGAGGCTGATGTATTGATTCTTTGCTGTACAGTATATGGCTGTCACGGATGCCAACACCTGCCTTATTCCTCTGTGCAGCAGAATGAAACTGGGAATTATGTGTGGGAATAGATTTGATGGAATACTCAGTATAATTTACAGGAAATAATAAGTCATTGCACACAGGAAATGAGTCAGAGGGGCTCTGTGAACATTATTATTTGGCTCTCACTGACTGCACCCAGCACATGTAGCAAGTAGCAAATAATGGGGATTTTCATTTGGTTGATTTTGACCCGGACAATGTTTTATTCAGCGGAAAGGCACTCAATCTGGACTATTAATGCAACAAAGGTGAGACAAGATTTAAGGTTTTGACATCAGCACAAATACTTAAACAGGCATTACATTTTATTTCTATTTTATTATCATTATAATAACACATGGAGAAGTGTAATTTTACATTCATTCTACTTTTAGTAGAGCCACGTTTCAGGAGTACGCTAAAGAGGATCAACAGATAATAAAGACATCAAAGGTTATGCTCCTGTCACATGTTCACGCCAACATGTGCAGCTATGTTTTCCATTCATGCAGTCTGCATGTAGATCAGGGCCTGGACTGGACAGTCAGACGCACTAGATGTGTTTGGAAATTCATTCCTGGAGTTTTATTGTGTTTTGAAGAAGTTTCAGAAGCAGAGACAAAAACATTTCAGTCTTTTTTATAAACAAACTGTTTGTCAATATGAATGGTTTTGGAAAATTCTGTAACAGACTGAATGATCTGTGTGGTTTGACTGGTTCAGTCGATGACGTCATCGTTTAACCGGTCAGAGTGGGCACGCTCAGTTTTGCGCAACTACTTTTAAATCCTTGTAGCTCTGCAACCACGTAAGCTAGCGCAATATTTTGTTTTGCATATGAAACCGGAGAAGTTGTACTTACATCTGATGCCATCAGCTTGTCCTCGGTCACGGTTTCCTTCCACATATAGCTTTGCAAAAACTGCATAAAAATCACTTGCAGCAACAAAAACATAATATTCCAGAAACACGCTTTGCCGATCCGATCAGCTGTTTGTAACACTTCCTACGTCCATCAGCGTGAACTATCGCATGTCTGCCATGACCTGCCCGAAACCGGAAGTGACGTCATTTTCGCGGAAATGTAGTTTTTTACCATCAGGGCCTCATGAGCCTATACTGGTGTTTTTAAAAGTTATCTTTGACTTTATGACTTTCTGTGTCGTTTCTGGGATGCTTAAGACTCATATTGCACTGCTGGAAATAGTTTATTTTGATGCATATGCTGTTTTTTTGCAAATTTGCAGTATAATATTTATTTTCGTTTTTCCTGCAGTGTATAAAAATTGTTGTATTTCAAAAATAAAACTATGAAGACACTCAAAATAAATTTCCTGTGGTGGGAAACTATTTTGTGCAACTTTTTTGTATTTAAAGTTTTGAGGGATAAGACTCTTAAATTTCTCTAACTAGAAATATATGTTAAAAAAACAAAAACGATTTTAAATTTTTTTGGAGTTTATTGCACATTTTTGCAATTTATGTAATTACTATGCACTTAATGCAGACATATTATTAAAATTTAGGCTGTAATGGTTGTATTGATGTATAGCAACTTGAAATGCTCCCAAAAATGGCTCCACACCATGTAAACATATAATATAAGCTCTGGCGGACTTGGTTCTATGGTAGGTCTTAAAGGGTTAAGGGTTTGGCTGTTTCACTGTGTGATGGTTGTCAGTGTGGTGACCCACCAGGATCAGGTGCAACACCCTGTTGGGGTTTTTTAAAAAGCTGTTGTGTTGCAAGTTTAAGAATTGATCATGTCAAAAGAACAAAAACATTACCAGTTACATATGGCCTGCCCAGTATACGCGTCTTACTGGCCTGTTTTTCCTGTTAACGGTTACACTATTTAAAAATAAAAAAAAAAGTTTTATAAAAACTTTAGATTATGGTTTGGAGTCAAACATGTTAATCTTTCTTCACAAACAACGTTTTCTTTTGTCCTTAAAACAAAAGGAACTTTTAGCCCGGTATTTATGTTAACAGCAGTTTTTATTTTAGAGCCACTTCAAGAGAAGATGGCACAGGGACAAGGCCGCGTGGAAACGCTTGCACAGCAGTAAAGTGATGGTCTTTTGTCCCTTTTGATGCTGAGGAAGTCTGCATGAGTTATAAGGCACAACATATATTTCTTTTAATCTATCAAAGATTAAACATTTAGTCATCCTGTAACGCAGAAAGTTTGTTTCACTGTGTGGAGGAGCGCAGTCCTTGAAGGCTCTGAGTAGTGGGAAATAATGCCTCTTTGTTGGGGGGGTCAGACAAACACAGAAGGAAAAAAAGCAGCTCTTTCAGCTGAATGCAGCATTTCAAATACCAAGGATGTAAAGGTCACACAGGAAAATAATTCTTTTAAATAGCCCTAACTACCACTGGGCCTTTCATAAAGAGGCCATGCTGAGGAGAGCTGTGCTTTAGGCTTGTTCAGATGTAGCTGTGATGGCAGCAAACTCATGTTTACCACATTGCACATAATCAGCTCGCATTTTTGTAGTTCACTTTGTTGCCAGGGAACTGTTGAAGTCTCAGCAACATGCTTTGGATGACGCACTTATTTTGTGACAAGTAGCGGCAGTGCACATTCATAAGCCGTCCAAGGTTTGTCTGCCTTGTTGGTGCAAACAAATCACGCTGAGGGTTTGGAGGCTTGTCAGCGGCGCTCTCACATGGTAGAAATATACTGTTCAGCCACAGCATCACGGAGGCCAGGCAGGATAATGCAGGCATGACAGCAGTGACTTCACATCATATATGTGCTGATGGGTTAGCCATTTATAGGACTTCTAGATTCACACAAACACACAGCTGATACAACTGGAATATGAATACACCCTTTACACTGGGGGTATTCTTCCACACCTGTGACACAGCTTATGAGCGATGTGAGAGATTTATGTTACCACCACGTGCTGCAACCTTTTTTACTGTGAATCCTGTGAGAGTCAGTCCTGCTGCTACTACTGCTATTAGCAGGGTCACAGTGTGCAACACACCAAGATCAGCTACGATGGCTGTGGCTAACGACACAAACACAAAGCTGGCTGGAGCTGAAGTCCCACAGCATTTATACCAGCAGGTTCCTGAGGTCCACTGACCATCTCAGCCCCACAACAGCCCACAGGTTGTTTTAGTTTTAGCCTGTGTTTACTGTGGCAGAAAAAGTATTTTAACACAGCAGAGAACGGGAGCGTTTACTCTCATTCAAAGTAAAACCTGCTCAGCTCCGTGTCACGTGTCAGCGTTCCTAAATGTCCTTTCAGGAATATTTCCCTGGGTTTCTCTTGGACAGCTAGCTGTGTCTCTGCTCCTGCTCTGTGTCTGCCGTCTGCACGGCTCGGCTCTTTTTTCACTGCAGTTTGCATGAATGTGGTCGCCCATCGGCGTGAAATGACTGGTTTTCATACAGAATTAGTCCACGGAGTAATCCGCCGTCGCATTTAGCTTTTTGAGCTCTTATTGCTACAGGGCAAGTTAGTCTCTCGCCTGCACGCTGGTGCGTGTGGATGAATATGCTGGGTGATTAGGTCAGCTGGCAAGTTTTTTTTCCAAGTTCTGTGTTTACTTAAAGTCAGACTCGACACAGAAATGACTCGTGTCAAATATCATTTGTAGCAGCGTCACTCTTCTTGTTTCCCCGTACAGTATATCTGCAGTGATGAAACATGGATTCACTGCAGCCGCTCATATATGAAACACAGCAGGTGAAATAAACTAGAATAATCATTTAATGCCACATGTCTGAACCATGAACCAATCACTGCTCGTGTTTAAATCCAAACAAGCAGAGAGCGACAGAGGAATTTATTAATACAATGTATAGCTTGGGACTTTTTCCAGTGATCACTAAGCCCAGCAGGATTACAGCACAGTCGGCAACCCTAATAGACAATATATTTACTAATGAAATAGAAAATAGAACCATAAGTGGTCTCCTAATTAATGACATCAGTGATCATCTACCTGTTTTTATAGTGTATAACAGCAATTACAGGAAGGTCAAACAGCAAAACACAATAAAATACAAACGAGTGAGAACAGAAGAGTCAATAAACGCATTCAAAAGTGATTTACTCAAGCAAGAATGGGAGATGCTGTATAAGGAAAAAAATATTGATAAAGCTTATGAGATTTTTTTAGGAAAATTTAAACTGTTATATAATAGTCATTGCCCAGTAAAGAAATATAGTAAAAAACAAAAATATGCAGAGTGCCCATGGATTACAAAAGGATTGCAAAATGCATGTAAGAAGAAAAATACCTTATACAGAGAATTTATAATGAACAGAAGCACAGAAGCTGAAAATAAATACAAGAAATATAAAAATAAATTAACGAGTATTTTAAGGTCATGTAAAAAGGAATACTATGAAAAATTACTGATTATGAATAAAAATAATATTAAAGGGATCTGGAAAACATTAAATACCATCATCAAAAAGGGCTCGGGGGAGGCAGACTATCCTTCGTATTTCGCAAATAATGATAGAAATATTACTAATATGAGAGATGTGGTAAATGATTTCAACAAATTCTTTGTAAGTGTTGGGCCAGACTTGGCTGAAACAATTCCTGATATAACAGATTCTGTAGAGAAAGAAACTAGACTCATTGACCGCAATCCTCATTCAATGTTCTTAACGGTGGTGGAAGAAATGGAAATCATTGATATTGTTGGGAAATCACAAACAAAAAACTCTACAGACTCTGACGACATTGATATGGAAATCGTTAAGAAAGTGATAGAGGGCATTTCCAAACCCTTAACACACATTTGCAATTTGTCCTTACAAACTGGTGCATTCCCAAAACAAATGAAAACAGCTAAAGTAACACCACTGTTTAAAAATGGTGACAGACACCAATTCACAAATTATAGGCCTGTCTCTCTACTTTCTCAATTTTCAAAAATACTGGAAAAAGTCTTTAGTAATAGACTTGACAAATTTATAGATAAACACAAAATAATAACGGATAGTCAGTATGGTTTCAGATCAAATAGATCAACATCATTGGCATTAATGGAACTGATCGAAAATATCACCAACAATATAGATAAAAGACAATGTATAGTTAGTGTATTCATTGACCTAAAAAAAGCTTTTGACACAATTAATCATGACATATTACTTGATAAACTGGAGTACTACGGCATTAGAGGAGTGGTGTTAGAATGGGTAAAGAGTTATTTGAGAGACAGGCAGCAATTTGTGAAAATTGGGGAATATCAATCAGAGTGTATGGACATTGTTTGTGGAGTTCCGCAGGGGTCAGTATTGGGACCAAAGCTGTTTATCCTCTATATCAATGATATATGCAGAACATCAGATATACTACAGTTTATTCTATTTGCAGATGATACAAATATTTTTTGTGCTGGAGAGAACTTACATCAGCTTTTGGAAATTGTCACACAAGAAATGATTAAACTGAAAACATGGTTTGATAGAAATAAGCTATCATTAAATTTGGAAAAAACTACATTTATGTTATTCGGAAATTGTAAAAAAGATGCAGGAGCAAAATTATTAGTAAACAATGTTGAAATAGAGCAAGTTTCGGATACAAAATTTCTGGGTGTGATAATAGATAACAAAATCTGCTGGAAACCTCACATAAAGCATATACAAGCCAAACTGTCAAGAAGCATCTCCGTACTAAGTAAAGTTAAATATTTTTTGCCTTCCAAATCACTCCGGGTACTTTATTGTTCACTTATATTGCCATATTTGGAATACTGTGTGGAAATTTGGGGAAACACATATAAAACTGCACTTCAACCAATATGTAAAATTCAAAAAAAAGCAATCAGGATGATTAATAAAGCAGGATTTAGAGACCATACTAACATCATGTTTTTGAAATTAAAAATACTGAAGTTTATGGATCTTATAAAATATAAAACTGCAAAAATTATGTACAAGGCCAGATACAATATGTTACCAGGAAATATACAGAGGATGTTCTATGACAGAGAAGGAGACTATGAATTGAGGGGGAAATTGAATCTAAGGATTCTTAAAGCACGGTCAAAGGTTAAAACCTTTTGTGTCACTATTTATGGGGTAAAACTGTGGAATAGTTTTACTATAGATCTACAGCAATGCTCAGGAATTAGTAAGTTCATGAAAATACTTCGAAAACTGATTTTGGAAGAATATGATACCGATAAAGATGATCACCCATTGTATGTATAAAAATATCAAATTATATCCAAATTATATCAGTCACGGTAGCCAAGTTTATATAGGTTCTCCTCGTGTATCGTGTGGAGTATGTGATGATGGGAATTAGGTGAATTATGTGGGATCAATAAGATGTTGAGCAGGGGTAGGAATTAATAAGTATGTTCATACTTCTTCCTACTCCTTTTCAGACCAAACATTGTTACATTATGTCAGACGATTTTGTTTTATTTCATTATATATTTTTTGTTTATCTGAACACATACGTGTGTGTGTGTATATCTACATATATATTCGTATCTGTAAATGAAAATATATGTAGTGTGTATATATTGTTTTTTGTTTTATATGTCTGAAACAAATAAAGATACAATACAATACAATACAATTGTCTCACTGACATGCAAAGATGTTTTTCTCTGCAAGTAAAGTGAGAAAGCACTGGCCTGCACTGGCCTGCACTGGCCTGCACTGGCCTGCACTGGCCTGGCCTGCAGGTAAAGCACAGCGCAGTGAACGCTGTTGCCGTCCCTGCTGTTCTTGATATTTTGGCTTTTGATCAGATTGAGCCAAATGATGTGCACATGTTACACGGCTCATGATTAGATTAGAGATTTATGCAGAGACGATAACGAGTTTAAAGATGAGAAATGTGTTCTGTACAATAGCTAATATCACTGTAATTGCAGGATTTACTACAAAAGAGCCCGATGCTGTTACAAAGCCATTATGGGAACAACATTGGTGTTGCCTCAGGTCGGGCGTTACCATGCCTCTTTGATCGCCAACTTTAACCATAAATTAAGGAAATGAAATCTTTATTTCTAAGGGATATGATAAATCCCTGTACTTGCTAGTTCAAGCAGCTTCCCCTGCTGATAGGCTCT
Organism: Copadichromis virginalis; assembly: GCF_057382275.1. Classification (NCBI taxonomy): domain Eukaryota; kingdom Metazoa; phylum Chordata; class Actinopteri; order Cichliformes; family Cichlidae; genus Copadichromis; species Copadichromis virginalis. Next base: position 39,854,192 of record NC_140633.1, read on the forward strand.
GTGTTATTTTCTTTTATGAATTCATTATTCCACACAAACTGGCAGCAGCTCAGATTAACATGATTATCATAATGAACATTGCAGCTGAAATTCCCCCCTAGAAGCCTCTCATTTTACATTAAATAGAGGTATTAGTTTGGCCCAGCTGGTTTCTCCTCATTCACTTCTCAAAGTAGGAAAATAGCACCATGATTTTTAATTAACGTGTATAAAAAAACCTCATATATCCAGTTTCTTCTGTGTATGCAAATGAAGGCTGTAGACGAGCTATTCCAGCCGTCACAGGGTAACACAGAGTGACAAACACCTCTGACCTCGTCAGATTCACTCATTAACCTAACACGCATGCCTGTGGACGGCGGGAGGAACCCACGCAGAACATGTGAACTCACAGAGATCGGGTCAGGCCAGGATTCAAACCAGCAACCCTTTGGTTGTGAGGTGGCAGCATTAACTCTACTGTGAATGATTTTTAATACGCCTGAGGCTGTTTGGGTTTGTTTTAAAGGGAAATCGATTAATTCCAACATGTCAGCGTTTGTATTGTTACCGTGCTGACATTAACGCTCATTATGGGCGTTCCCAAGATGAGTGTGTGAACCCGGTCTTTTTCCAGGCTGGACTGATTGTGCAGGAGACATGTTTTATGACCAAGAAGTGGGTGCACACGTCTGACACATACAGGGTCAAATATGTGGCAGCTTGCACATCCCAACCCCCTCGTGTCCGCATGGAGAGGTGCAACAGTGCAGCAGCTCGGTGCATTAATGGAAACACAAACAGAGGAGGAGGATTAAGCCACACAGGAGCATTCATGAAGGATCACTGCGAGCTGCTAGATGCTGATATGTTAACCGGGGAAACGCACCACTGAGCATCTGTTTAGCCTTTAAAAACATCGGAGCATCTTTTGTGTGACTGTAGAGAGTATTTCTAAAAATATACATGAAGGAGGTGTGGATGCAAATATAATCGTATTAGCCAAATACTCGCGATGTTTATGTTATTTTTTTCCCCAGATTTGGAATCTTTACATCTCCAATAAATAAACAAAAGTATGACAAACTAGGGCTGCTCGATTATGGCAAAAATGATAATCACGATTATTTTCACTGAAATTGAGATCGCGATTATTTGACAGATGGAAAATTCTGTCAATGAGAATAAATTTAACAGATGAAAAATTTGAGCTATTTATTTTTCCAAGGTTGAAATTTTGAAAAATGTTTTTCTTTTGGCTAAAAATCATTTTTATCTTTTTAAGTTACAGAGTTACAGAATATTATATACACACACACACACACACACACACACACACACACACACACACACATATATAAATAAAATATACGAAGGGGATAAATAGAATAAATAGGAATAAAAAATAAAAATACAAGTGAATTGCACATTTCAAGTATTGAGTCTATTGCACTGTTGACTATTAACAAAAGTATTGCACAGTGAGGTGCAGAGGCACTACAGCTTAGTTGTTCCCCCCTCCTTTGTCCTCCTGTCTCCCCTCCCTCTCCCCTCCAGAGAGGAGTTAAACAGTCTGATGGCGTGTGGGACAAAGGAGTTTTTAAGTCTGTTAGTTCTTGTCTTTGGGAGAAGCAACCTGTCACTGAACAGACTCTTCTGGTTGTTAAAGCTGTGTGCAGAGGATGCCCAGCATTGTCCATAATGTCCATCAGTTTCTTTAGTGTCCTTTTCTCTGCCACTGTCACCAGAGTGTCCAGCTTCATGCCGACCACAGATCTGTTATCTGTTCATTATTAGTAGTATGTGTCTTTACATATAATAACACAGGCAGCTGTTTAGTGCGCAGTGGTTTCATTTTAAATGAACTACTTTGCGTTGGGATTGAATTTTGCTCTTTTCTGGTCATATTTTTCTAAAATCACACAGGTGAGCTTATAGGCCTGTAACACCTGAACCTCTAACAGCTTAGACAGAATAAACAATACAGTTGGTGTCTTTGGCTGAGACCCCGATGGATCTGTAATGCTGACCAGTGAAAATGATCACATTTCTTTCCACCTCTCACTAGTTGCCTGAAAAAATGCATTGATGATTTTGCCAGATCAGACGTTTTTGTGGTGAATAAATGTGGTATTTAAAGCGATTTGTCCCAGAGATGATACAAACCTGTGGCCAGTCACTCGGCTCTGCAGTCGCTCTATAAAAACCTGTGAGAAGCTCAGACGTGAACCTTTCTTTCCTGGAAGCAGGTCTTAGTGGGTGTGTTAATGTCAGTAAGGGGGCTCGTGCTGATTTGCACCTTTGTGGCTTATTGGGACACTAACTGGAAATCAATCAGTGATATGAATTATACTTTAACGTTAAATATCTGCTCTGAAAGAAGTGTGTGGCAGCAGGTATGGCCCCGCTCACAGTAACACAGCTGCACGCTTTAATCTTTATCACACAATTTTTATTTGTATTTATTTTTGGCATCTGACTGGGGTGCACATTTCCTCTGTTTAAGGTTTTATGTTTGTCAGACGCTCATTCCAGCTGACATTATTTTATACAGATTAATATGGCTAATAATTTTTAATCTTGTGCTTTATTCTGTGGATCTCACTCTTCAGTTCGACCCTTTAGACACTTAGTTTGGTGATTTCAAAGACGATGTCAGGCGCTTACAGAGACGGTCTTCATTTCTAATAATCTACAGTGAACATATATGATGAAGCCTAATCCTCTACTGTATATTCCACTCCAAGCGATCATCCAGTGTAGTACAGTAGGCTGCCAATCCACAAAGGAGTTGTGGCACCTCAGCCATTGAGAGACCATCTGTGTTCCCCTGTATGACAGCTCAGAGCCGCTGAATATTCATGCACCATCCCTCCGCTTATCGCATTAGATTAGAACCCATGCGGCGAGAAAGGAAAGGCAGAGGAGGACAACACTGATATGTTGTCAGAGACCCTTACAGCTGTGTGTTAAATAGCAAATTAGCCAAATGGACACTGGAGCAGCGAGTCCCTCTCTCTGCGTGTGTCCTGAAGCGTTTCCACTCAAAGCTTTACTTCACATTTAACGCCCAACAGAAGGAGATGTGTTTGAGGTGAGAGTGTGTTGTTTCCAAATGCACGAGGTGTACGTGCATTTTATATTTCTCAGTACATAACTAGAATGCACAAAACCCCTAGCAGTGTTTTAAACATGAAGAGTTACAGATTCAAGATCCGTCTTGTAGAGAGGAAGTTAGGTTTCAGATCCATGAAGCCTCTGACAGCTGAATCTGAAGGACTCGTGTTCCAAACACATTCTGGGTCCCAGCTGACACGGCTGCTGTTCATGTGAAATATAAACTCTCAGAGACAAGGTCACATAGAGCTGACTTACCTAAATGTGGCATAAAGAGTGGGAATCATCAGCGCTTGAAGGGCTTAAAGCCAAGACACATTCATTAAAGAACATCGCTCGTCACCATTTCAAGGTAATAAAATCCTTGGAGAAGAAACGAACATGTCCACATGTTCCCTGTGTGAATCTGCAGGGCTCTTTCCTTGGAACAACCACATTAATTGCTGCATTCGTAACTTTACAGGATGACAGGTGACAGATAATCATCCGGTCAGCGCGGTCCGAGTGTGCCGGGATGGGGGACTCTGGGGATTGTTACAGATCTCATCACATGCACGATAAATCTTCCCATTAAGTGCCTGCAACAGCACACTGGTAATTGATATCAATGTAGTTAAGGTGGTGCTGTGACACATTTACTGTGCCGGTGTATTGGTCAGCTGTGTTTTATGTGCTCTGGTGGCTGCTGCGTGAACGAGGGTCACCTACGGGCCTCGTGAATCCTTAAACAGCTGCTCCGTGCCGTTTGGCTGGCTGACGGCGAGAGTCGGGCCGTTTGTTATAGGACGTCACCGATGTGTCTGCAAAGCAGTGTGGCGAACATCTGTTGTGTGTAAAGAACAATGCTGTGAAGTGCAAACACATTTGCATATGTATAGGTTCCTCGTCCTCCTGTGAAAGAGGTCTTGGAGTATCAGCATTTTGGGGAGACGCAGGAAAAAACACCCAGTAAAAGTGATTACGTGCAAGAAATGCAAATGATTACAATGAAATATGCTGTTTTAATTAACTGTGGCCTTTTTGTCTCCACTGTAAATGATTTTCCTTATGCTTAAAGTTCATTTAGTAAGCATGAATTAATAATGTTAAAATAAATGTTGGTCTTTTTGTTCTCGCTGCTTTAGGTGCACGAGAGGTGGTGATCAGATGTCCCCTGAATCACATGCAGTGTACCGGGACAAAAAAATGCATCCACTTCAACAAACTGTGTAACGGAGCTCGAGATTGTGACGACGGCTACGATGAAGGAGTTCACTGTCGAGGTAAGAGTTAACGGTGTTTTCACATTCCCTTTGCCTTGGGTTTGAGAATACATAAATTAATAAGTATCCTCATTATCGCGGTAATTAGTCAGATCACACTCATCATATTGGGATTATTAAGATTGTGGAATTTACTTTACCCGTTGAGTCAGTATTGGATTTGTATAATAGCTGCGGAAAATGCTTCACTTTTATTTCGTGCTAATTTGCTTTGCATTAGAGATTAATTATTTAAACTACGGCCATTTAAATGTGCTTTTCCTCCATTATGGAAGTTTGAGGATAATTTTCACATTCAAACCGATGTGCACTGTTAAACCCATAAGTTTTAACTGCAGACGTGAATGTGTGAAACAGTGCTTCGAGCTGGCACGTTGGAACTTTTTGGGTGAAACTCTGCGCCAAGGTGACTTTCTATCATCCACGCTGTCAGAGCAGGCAAGAGAAACAGCGGGACGGTAACACCAGGTGTTGTGTTGTACACAAGTTTTTTGTTGTTGCTCACTTTCTTAGCAAGAGGACCAAGCTGCTATGGACACCTGGCTTCTGTGATAAGGCAGCATTTGCCTCATGATTGGTGCAGTCTTGGCACAACAGTAGCTGCTGTCTGGCTGAAAACACCACCTTTTCTGACCTGTAAGACAGTCAGAGTCATGCTGGGCTTTGTCTCTGTGTGAGTGCTCGGTGCAAGGAAGTGGTAGCTTCTGACTCTGAGCTGTGAAGACTGAAAATGTCTTGTTGTTGGCACGAGGCACAAAACTCTACGCTCACACTAAACAGTAATTGTGTTGTTTTTGAAATTAAGCCCTTTTTAGCCCTCTGTACTTCAGCATAATTATGCTAGAATTATTTTTCCAGAAATAAGAGGAAATGGGAAAAACACTGTAAACACCTAAAGCTACTGATAAGTTGCTGTTATAAGATAATTTTAATCTGCAGACACAAAAGCTCTTTCAAGCTATATATGAGCAGGATTTGTAAATTTAATTTTCATCATCTTCCTCTTCCCTCACTCCTAACCTGTGCCAGCAGATGGCCCCGCCCCTCCCTGAGCCTGGTTCTGCTGGAGGTTTCTTCCTGTTAAAAGGGAGTTTTTCCTTCCCACTGTCGCCAAAGTGCTGCTCATAGGGGGTCATATGATTGTTGGGTTTGTCTCTGTATGTATTATTGTAGGGTCTACCTTACAATATAAAGCACCTCAAGGTGACTGTTATGATTTGGTGCTGTATAAATAAAATTGAATTAAACTGAATTCTCCTTCCTCACCTCCACCGTATCCTCTTCCTCCTCACCTGAAATCTCGTCTCCTGAACTGAAGTCGGGAGTGTCCATAAGCATTCAGTTCAGTTTTATTTATATGGCATCAAATCACAAAAGTCGCCTCAAGAAGCTTCATTTAATCATACTGTAAAGACCCTACAGTGATAAAGAGAAAACCCCAACAATCAGACGACCCCTATGGGAAAGCACTTGGAGACAGTGGGAAGGAAAAACTCCCTTTTAACAGGAAGAAACTTCCAGCAGCCATCTGCTGCCACCGGTTGTAGCTCCTGATATTGTGGCAGTTAGTTGTTGTCACCACATTAGACAGGTAACCCTCCCACCTCTGAACAGCTGCTGTAATGTTAGCTATAAGAGCTGGTTATAAGCTAATGTTATGCTAGCTTCTGTCTCTTTATACATGTCGTACAAACGGCTAAACCTGTCATCTTTAAGGTGGAACCTAACATTAAAGCTTAAATTTTCATGCTAGGATAAGACTTGGTTTGGACTTGAAAACAAAAGTACGATCCAGCTGTAACAGCACAGCTCGCTGCTCTGGCTTGTGTTTCTGAGCTACACAATGCTATTAAGGGATGACACGTTATTGCCGATTATCTGCACAGCAAACTAAAACGAGGGGTCTGAAACCCCTGGTCTGATACTGTTTTGTTGTGTGTGTGTGTGTGTGTGTGTGTGTGTGTGTGTGTGTGTGTGTGTCATGTCAGACTTAATGAAAATGCAAAAGGCCACCTGGGAGATATGCTCAAGTCAGCACTAGCAGCGCGCAGAGGGACGGTTTTGCAGGCTCAGGTATCTCCTGCCATACTGGTGCTAAAGTGTGTCAACAAGTGCAGAAAAATAGCAGTTAATCCATCGATGCTGGGAGGACAAGGTGATAAAAATCTATCAGCTGCTAAATCTTCTACTTGATTCTACGACTGTGCGTAGTGTGTTTAAGGGAAGGAGTAGTGGATGAGCAGGCTGTGTGGTCGGTTTGACTTTCCTGCATTTTGAACAAAGCTTTAAACCTTTTTTTAACTCTGTACAGAACAAAGAGTAACTACAAAGTACTTTTAAACATTCAGCTTTTCTGCCAATTAAAAAAAGATACAAAGCATTGAAAGTATCAGTCACACAGACGTGTTATGGGGTCCTGATGCATTAACTCCATGTATCTCCTACAGTAAGCAGTCCCTGTAATATTCTTAGACTGGTCTTTTCTGGCTCATTTCAAATCTAATTAGCCTTTATGTCCATTTTCCAAATTATTATTTATCTTAACTTTTAAGGGCTTCAGTAAAGACTTCTATATATATGAAGGAGCCCCTGCATGTTATTTTATTTTGTGTATTACACAAGTCATTATGTGGTTTTACAGATCATTGTTTCAAGGCCTCCTACGGACACTTAAAAAACATTATTTTTTCCTATAGCTAAAAATGCAGGATACATGAAGTGGCAATGCACCCAGAAGCACGGAAACACACTCTTTCATCCAGTGGCTTAATTTGAATGTACTACTTTGCATTTCAAGTTTCTGAACAGTGTGTTGGAGTCAGGATGTCAGGGATTTTAAACCCCACTCCCACTGTGTTTTTCATGTCTCACAATTTCTCTCTGACATTAATGAGAACATTTTATTAGCCTGCTTTCACCATCAACACAACAGATGGCAAACAGGTGAAGCGTGTTTAGGAATCTTATACAGCACATGTGAATGTTTCTGTGTAGCTCATCAGAACTACCCACGATGCACCTGGATTTACTAGTGTTTCAGTTATGAGCACAGATGGGCAGTAACGCCAGAAGATGTGTTTGAGGTGTGAGTTAATGAGTTAACAAGTAATCGGATTACCTAGTACTGTAATCTGATTACTTTTTTCAACTTGTAAAGTAAGGGATTACTATTCCCGGGCAAACCCCACTCCTGCTAAACAGGTGATTTAAGAGACACTGAATCTTTGATTTTATTTATTTTTTACTGTGTTTTACTTGAATCTATAAGTAAACACACACACACATAAATTATTTTATGTGCTGGAATATGCAGGAAATAGGTTTACATGTTAAACACATTTCTTCCAGTCAGAGACAGTTGCATGTAATTTAATTTTCGTTCGATGCATGAAGTTAAAAGATGAAAACTAATAAAACAATTTTTAAAAAATAGACTTTTTCATTTGATTTAATTTTATATGATTGATTATGCAGAAAAACAGCTGAAAGGTCTGTTGCTTTATTACATATTCAGGTTGTGTATCATGTTTTTAAAAGTAATAAAGTAGCTAATTACTTTTGAAAATAAGTAATCAGTAAAGTAACAGGATTACTTTCTGGGAGAAGTAATCAGTAATTAGTAACTAATTACCATTTTCAAGTAACTTGACCGACACTGCTTATGAGTTAACAGGTAACTTGATGATACAAAATCAGCAAATATGATGAAACATGATGCTTGTTTGTTATTGTTGTCTTGAGTTATCCATGTTTAACATTAAATGAATCGCTACAAAAATAAAATTACATAAAAAAATTTATATTTTTATATAAAACAAAATGATTTGCTTATTGCTACAAATTCTACATTAAACCTTATTAACACATTACCTTACACGTGACAAATCCCAGGGTCGAGACCAGCCGGAGACACAAACCTCAGGGGTCACAACCTTCAGTATTCCCGGTACTAACTCGGATAAACGGGAAGCTCGTGTCAGGAAAAGCATGCGCTGTAAAATCGAACATGCTGATTCATCCACTGTGGTGACCTCTTCAAAAGTGAGCGAGCAGCTGAAAGGAGCTTTTCTTCAAATGAAGCTGTTTTAGTGTTTCTCCTCTGATGTTATGCTGCACATCATTTATCAGTGAACATGTTTCGTGGCATCTTTGTGTTGTAACTTCCTTCAGAAGGCACTATCTGATAGTTTGTGTAAGAGCGTGTGATCGGACTACAAACACTTCACCTCTTAATGCAGCCGTGCTGTCGGCTGCTTTGAATACATCCTGGCCTCAAGGAATAAAAAGAACGATTCTTTCTCAGTGAATAAATCAGTCCTGCATGAAAAATACATCGATTTATTAAATAATTAGTGCATTCATTATTTTTCACATTTCCTTCTGTCTTTTCCTTTTTTAAACTTGCCTTTTTGCAATGACATAAGCCGTTATGCTTCGTCTGTGTTTACACTGTACAGGATGCTCAGTCCCACACGGACACACCCGACTCATCGGCAAGCAGGAGAAATTGAGGTCACCAAAGAGAAGTTTTAGGCAGCCAGCTGTGTTTCTTAAAACTTTTTTCCCCTGCCTTTCCTGCCCACCTCTTATGAATATACATGCCGACGTCCCGGGAGGCCTCGGTATGAAGGTGCCCATATGGAAAACCACCAAACTCTTTTAGCTCACCTTCAGGAAACCTGCTCATTCTTAATCGTATGCTCACGGTTGTGCCGTTAGTCTCTGAAGTCTCTGCTGTTTGCACTGAGGAAGACAAATGTCAGACTTAAATAAACAGAATTCAACTTGTGGCTTCATATGTTATCTTTAGAGCGGTCCCAGAAAGCGAACGCTCTCTTCTTTAAATGAATGTGGTGAAAAAGACAAAAGGCTTAAAGCCGAAGTAAAGTTCCATCCATTTATGTTTATGTTAAATATTATTATTCAGAAATGAAATCATGCTTAATATCACAGTGATTATTTTTGTCTTTGCCTGTTTCAAGCAGTTTAAGAGAAGCATCACTTTTAAACTCTTTGGTTGGTGCGTTTCATCTCGCAGGCAGATTTGACACTTGATGACACATTAACAGCAGCGTCATCAAAGATCATCGATAGACTGATGCCAGCTCAGTGCTGCCGCTGCTGTGTCGATGTCTACATAAAGTACAGTAACGTAACCAAAAAGTAACAGCCGGCGACTGATAGGTTTGTAGCTTGTACCTATCTGCTGGAACGTTGAAGACAATATAATTACACACAAGCAAAACACAAGTAGGCAAGCTTCTTCATGTTACTCGTGCACGGGAGAGAACCGGACAACCGCTTGACTCCAGTTGGTCTCGTCCGTCCCTTCCATACCACTGTCCTTTTATTGAGGTTACATGAATATGCATAGGTTCATTAACATATGACGTCCACATACACACAAAGAGTACCTTGCCTGTGGGTGTGTGTGTGTGTGTGTGTGTGTGTGTGTGTACTGCTGATCAAAGGGTCATAAAAGCACACAAGCAAACATCCTTGGTCAGGAAGAGGGTAGACTAGACCCCCCCGGTAAGGAAGTCCAGCAGGTCATCTAAACAGAAAAGCACTCAGACTAGAACAGACATAGCTACGTTAATCCCACCATAAATCAGCAAGGGAAGATACGATCTCTCCTCTCTTCATGCTACACAGAGTTGTTACAGACCTCTTAGGATGAGACATTCTTTCAATCTACAAATGATTATATACTTCTAAGCATATGTGAGTAAATGTTTTTAAGCATAAATGACAATCAACAATACAAACTCTAACAGCGACCTTTTCCTCACGCTTTGTTTGCCATTCATCTCAACAGTTTGTTTATATTTTGAGTTCAAATTCTGAAATTGGTTTCAATTTGATTAGAAAGTCTTGTTTTGTCAGATTAATGCCTTCCTTAGCTATTGTCTGAGTTCTGAGGATGAGCTTTTTTTAAATTGGATGTTATCTTTTGTAGCTTATTGAGACAGCGTTGATCGATTGATCCATAGACTGAAACATTCTGAGAAATCAAACCCTCTGCCTAACAAAACTTTAATGTACATATTTTTCCCATCAAGACAAAATCAGCTGAAGGTTTAATGACTCAGACACAGGTGACCAAAAATAATCATATGAACACGGACGCAGAGTAATGGGATCGATTTCAGTGTTTGCCCATCATGTGCCCTTGGCTGTACACATCGTGAGCATACAATAAAACGGGATTTGCATACACGTAAATTGTGATGCAATACTCTCCAGTAAAATTAGATGCTAGGATGAGTTGTTATTATTCCCTCCTTCATGCAAAAGCAGCACAAAGCCTGAAGCAGTATTTTGTATATCGATTTAAAGTGGCAATGCATTTTTTTTTTTTTTTTTTTTTTCTTTTTCTAAATGACATCAGAAACAGCAGTATGCGACATTACGTGATGGCAGAGCTTCAGTTCATCCTTTGTCATTTTTTTTTTTTTTTTTTTTTTTTTTTTTTTTAAATAAATAGGACAGGGGGAATGAATGAGAGAGAGAGGGGGAGAGAAAGAAAGAAAACCAAAGGGGAGAAGAGACGGTGAGAAGGGGGGGGAAGAGAGAGAGAAAAAAAAAGAACTCCTGGGTCACCTGTATGGAGAAAAAAAAAACAAACAAACAAACAAAAACAAACAGAGGAGACAGCAAACAACAAAGAGCAACATAATAATAGAGAAAGCAAAGCACCATCACAATAAACTAGCTAGTCATAGATATCAGTATTTACTAAATAATAAACGATATTGTGCAGCACGCAAGATAGACAGCGCACAGTGTGCTTTGAGGCAGCAGCCAAGAAAGCTGTAGTCCGCGTCTGTGAATACCCATGTGTGCATACCTGTGTGGATCAGCATGCTTGCATTCCAAAGGTTTCTCCATGTAATGATCTGCTAGGGAGTGTGGGGGGGCCACAGCCCCGTCCTCCAGGGTGTGAAGCGGGTATGGAGGAGATCAAAACTCCAGACATCCAGAGGCCCCCAGAACACAAGAGACCAAGGAAGACCAACAGAGGGGCAGCCGCGCCACTGTTCTAGTAAGAGCTGAGGAGAGTCCCAGATGAGGGCTCGCCCAGCAGCCGCGGAGCAGAAGTCAGGGGGAGTTGCAGTGACGCGCCCGTGAGCTCCGCCGGCCCCCAGCTGCGCCTGAGTGACCGAGCCCTAGGCCGAGAGGCCGGGGGCACCCCACCTCCAAAGGGGCCCGAGTGAGCCCCAGGCCCCAGGCCCCGACAAGCGGCCGCCAAGGAGTGAGCCGGTGTGTACCCGGACACCCACCCCCAGACACAAAGAACCACCAACACACCGACACCTGAGGGAGTCCGCCACCGGCAGGGGAAGTGGTGGTGGGTGGAGATAGGCCTCCAAACCTTGGAGGGCCTGAGGTGTCCCCAGAGAGGTGGCGTCTGATACCCAACCTGACATATAGACACAGACATACAGGCACACACAGATACAAACATCCATTCCCACCCTCATGCTCTCATATGCACTCACTCCACACTCAACCAACGTGGAGACAGACATAAAGAGACGCTGTACACACAATCACACTCCCCAAGCGTACTCTACGAACCGGGTCTAGGTACCCTTGCCCCTGGAGGGGGGAATTGCACCCAGACCCAGGTGGTGTTACCCTTTTCCCTGCGGTGGGGAGAGGCAGACCACCCCGACTCCGCAGCAGCAGGGAGGCCCCACACCCCAGACCGCAGTCGGACGGCCAACTCCTCCTACTAGCCCTCCCGCTCCAGCAGGCCGCAGAGAATGGGGGTGGGAGAAGACTCCAAACCTCCCTCCACCCGCTCATTGTAGTGTTGATGCATATGTGTTCTAAGGTGCAATTAAACAAGGTGCCTAACAAAACTTTAATGTACATATTTTTCCCATCAAGACAAAATCAGCTGAAGGTTTAATGACTCAGACACAGGTGACCAAAAATAATCATATGAACACGGACGCAGAGTAATGGGATCGATTTCAGTGTTTGCCCATCATGTGCCCTTGGCTGTACACATCGTGAGCATACAATAAAACGGGATTTGCATACACGTAAATTGTGATGCAATACTCTCCAGTAAAATTAGATGCTAGGATGAGTTGTTATTATTCCCTCCTTCATGCAAAAGCAGCACAAAGCCTGAAGCAGTATTTTGTATATCGATTTAAAGTGGCAATGCATTTAACAGGTTAGCACTTTTACAGTAGGAGGGTTGTGGGTGCAGGATGTGTGGTGGGCTGGAGCCCTGCTGTGGGGAGTGTTTATGCTCTCTGGCAGTCCAAAGACATCTTATTCAGATTAACTGGGGATTCTAAAAGTGGGGATGCAAGTGAATGGTTGTCTGTCTCTCTGTATTGGCCACATGATGGACTGGCCACCTGTTCAGAGTGTACCTGGTATTTTGCCATATGACAGCTGGGATAGGCTCCAGCTCTGTGAACCCTGTGCAAGCTTGGTTGATAGCTATGAAATGCTAATCACTCTAATGATTGTATTACTGCTGTAAGCTAGTCACAGCAAGTGGTTAGCTACAGTCTCAACAAATCCTCTGGTGGAAACCCGGAGCAGTCGGTAATAACAGACAATGGTCTCCCTTTGGAAGCTGTTGCTACATGGCAAACATTAGCATTAAAAGCTTTGATCTTCCCATTCTCATTTAGTCCTTTAGTCTCCAGCTGTCTCCAGCAGTAGGAAGCTGCTGTGATGCATTCTTGTATAGTTCTGAGTTTCATGGTTTCTTTCTGGGAGTTGATGCTGTGGATGACGGGCATTGTTTGCTTGTTCTTCTACACCTGCCACCATCTTGTGGTACAAATTAGTATTAGACAACAGTTCACTTGTTATAACGCAATATATCGCTATTTGTCCAGAGCTGCACAGGTTCCTTTACAATAAATGCTTTCAAATAATCTGAGCTGCTCTCAAAGAGATGTGCCTATAGGAGGACAGGCGGTTCCCGACGTCTTTTACTTCCACTGACATTTAAGCGACACATTAACAAGTACTTTGCTACATTTATCCCAGAGTAATCTCAACCCACACCATTACATTAATCATCAACAGCCTTATTTAGTAATAGCTCATCATTACTTGACATTTACAGCCAAATCGGTTCATTTGTTGATAACAAAGTGCGGCGCAGAAAAAATAGTCAGACGGAAAACAGGTCAATTTGAATATCAAAAACAGCACACAATAGATATAATTCATGCTTTGTTGACAGCTCAGACAGCATAAGTCCCCCAATAACTTCATTCACATACTGAATACACATGCAGCAGTCAGGCCCTACTCTAATATAGCGTTCTGTTTAATCTGCCATGCATGTGCTGAATCTCTCATTGCCAGTGAAAGAGCTTCTTCAATCATTTCCCCCACTGCTGGCACACAGTGCTGCTTCTCACTCTTCCATATCATCCTTCTGTGGGCTCCGATTCTCAGCTTTGCCCCCACTAGGAAAGTTTGCCGGGTCTCAATTTCTCTCCTTTGTGCTAAGCCTATGTTCTCTTAGGGAAAGATCAGCGTTCTGTGTCATCTGTCTCATGTGTCATTCATAATGTGTAATGTGTAGTACAATATTTATATTGTGTAATTATCTCTATATGAATCTGCATTTGTTAAAATATGCAGATTTTAATCCTTCTGTTTCAGCGAGGCTTATGTATAAACTGCTGCATCATTCAAGACAACAGAATAACATTAAGCTTAATGCATTATTGTAACTTCTCCCATGAAAAATGAACCCGTCCCCGATGGCTAACACACTGGGTGTGTATCTTTAACGTCACATCTCTCGCACAGATAAGCCAGGAGTGTTCCAGAATCTTTTATTTTGAAAGTTCTGAAGCTTCTCTATACGTTTCCTGCGTCGTTCTTCCTTCTCTCCTCACCTGCTGTGTGGAAGGTGATGCAGGTTCCATAAAAAGTAGACTGGGTGCTATTTTAACCAAAGAGCTGCTGCGAGGCTTCAGACGGCGCCTCCGGTGGAATCTCACACAACGTCTTGAGTGGGCGTGATCATATGTGGCGGTTGCCTCGGTGGTGAAAGGTGGGGTACAACCTGGACAGGTTACAGTCTATCGAGAAAGAAAATATTGTGTTAGTATCATGTTATTTATGTCATCTGCATTAAAATAAAAATTGTTATAGCGAGTTTTTAATTTTTTACCATCCTTAGATTCTGCTTTTGTCAAAAAACTTCAATAAAACTGCGGCGAGACCGAGAGGTTATAAGAAAATGTATTCAGATTACCTGAATAATCTGATCGTCTGCCATGACCCCTAATTGGCCTTGGCTAATGCCCCGCCCCTCCCTCAGCCTGGTTCTGCTGGAGGTTTCTTCCTGTTAAAAGGGAGTTTTTCCTTCCCACTGTCGCCAAAGTGCTTGCTCATAGGGGGTCATATGAATGTTGGCGTTTCTCTGAATTATTGTAAGGTCCTTACCTTACAATATAAAGCACCTGTGCGGCTGCTGTTATGATTTGGTGCTATATAAATAAATCTTTATTGAACTGAACGACTGACAGCCTGCCTGTTACTGACAGTTTATAGTTAGACTTAATGTTTGACTGAGATCATCCAGAAAGCCAAAATACTGTCTTAAAAACAACAATAAGCAGTCTTTACAAAAGGTTTATTAAACGTATAAACCATTGTAATGAATACATGGGAGATATTTTAAAAACTGTAGTCTGTGGTAGGCTGAGGGTTAAGCTGGTGATTATTATTTCAATCATTTCATGTCTGGCTACTGTGCTCGGTGCATGCTGGGTCCTGTGCTATTTTTGCTCACCAAAGAATGTTTCACAGAACAACAAAAAAGCCGCTCACTTGTGTTTGATGTTTGGCAAAGACAGATACATGATTTGGGTTATGTGTGTTGCTAAAAGAGCAACAGACTGATGAGTTTGATTTTTAGGAGGTTTGGGGAGGCAGTCGTGAGGTCCAGCAGCTCAAGAGATGTTGGGGATAAAAGATAGCGGTGAAGTGATTTCTCTCAATTTCTTCCTGGAGTGCTCAACACACTGCAGCTCGAGAGGATCCAATCAAATGGAGAAAGCACGACCAAATACAGCTATAAGGGGCAAACATAGAAAACTCCATCAAATGTGATGCAGATGGGAAAAAACTTGAAATACAGAAACACAAGTCAAGCACAGAAACTCAAAAGTACATTTGAAACATGCTGCAAATGTAGAAATCACAGGCATATACAAAAGCGCTGTATATAACACAGATTACACTGTTTCCAAGGGCCAATTAAAAGTAATGGATACAGCTGACACCCACTAGTTCCCATGGTGAGTCATGAGGTTGCCAGGATGTACCATCCATTATTTGTGTCAGAAAATAGGATCAAATAATATTTACTTTTACAGTTTGCTTCGTTTAACTTTGTGTGCTGTGCTGTGCCATTTTACCCCTTTGCAAATGTGCATTTTGTGCACAGCTTTAATAACTTTATTGTTATTACACATGTATAAATACAGGGCAACGAAATACAGTTTGCATCTAATCAGAAGTGCAATAGGAGCAGATTATGTACAGATAAAGATAATGTAAAAGGTGGGACTAGTTATGTACAGATTATGTACAAATAAGTGAAGTATGCAGATGTTTGTATTGCTATACACACAAAAATACAGATGTGCTACATATATACTAGTTGGTTGCACGAGGATATCAGCTCATGCAGTTAATTAAGAGACAGAACAACGTTCTTGGGATTGAATGCCTCTGCAGTCTCTCTGTTACTTAGACAAGCAAAATATGTTTTTATTACTATTTCCAGATAAGTGACACCTATAAATAAGACCTTTGAAATGTTAGAACCACAACTAACACTTTTATTATCCACGCTGAGAATATTTTTATAGACTTAAATTAGCCTTCAAATTATTATTAATATGATAATATCTAAATGCAGACTGAACCCTCTACATCAGGGGTGTCAAACTCAAATACACAGTGGGCCAAAATTCAAATCTGGAACAAAGTCGCGGGCTGACGTTAATATTTATTGAAATATATTTATTGCTCCAGATATAAGAATGAATCTTTTCTTATGGACTCAAACACATTTTGCTGAAAAACTGAATATGGAACAAGCAAAGCTTAATACTAAACAATTTATATATTAGCTGTATAATACCAGTAGGCCAGCTCTGATAGTCGTTTGGTATGGCTTCGTGGGCCAAATGTAATTAGGCTGCGGACCAAATTTGGCCCACGGGCCAGAGTTTGACGCCTATGCTCTACGTCCTCACTGACTGCCAATCCTCTCATCCTTTGTTTAAATCAGACCTGGGCTCCTTGCTTCTTCGGTTTCAGGTGAAGTTTGAATGATTTCAGGGTCAGGCTGCACCCAGACTTTAAGGTTCAGGCCTTACATCCCTGCTTCTGTCTGAAAATGAGGCATGTGGCAGAGATATATGGGCTCTGGTCTGTGGAAACAAATGACGTCAAATGATTTAAATTTGTAATAACTAATAAACATTGTTACAAATTGCTTTCAGTGGAGTGCAGATTTGATTGGACTGTGAGTGAACCTGTGCCCGTCTCAGTCTGTGTCCGTCGGCAGGAATCATCCTCTGAGCGTTACAGTGACGAGGTGCGGATGCCTCTCCCGGCGCTCTGACAAGCTCTTTAATGCATTTGATTCCCAAATATATAAATCTATTTCTGCTACGTAAGGGTAATCTGCACTTTTATGCAGCGATGATTTCTGTGTCATAGCACAACTTGTCAAAGGCGATGCGTTTGCCCTCTGCGCACCGATGTGAGTTATTGAGTTAATGTTGCTTTCAGACTTACACTGGCTGAAAGCAGAAGAAAGAAACGTGCGTATCGTCTCTCCTCTTTGTCTCTTTTCTCGAGCATTTCAAATCTGTTACTGAGATCAGCATCTTGGACTAATCCTGAAAATATTTGCATCCATTTTTTTCCTATATTTTCTGGTGATGAAGCTTTTTTAAAGAATAAACAGTGTCAAACATGATCTCTCCTCCCACCCTCTGTTTCTGAACAACGTTCAATTATCTCACTTGATTAACTTTTCATTACAACAACCCAAACAAACAAACAAACACTTTTCTCCAGGGTGAAGGAGTCTGTGATAAGTGATGCTCTTGTTCCAAAACGACTCGCCACCAACACGGCTCCATATTTTCAGCGTTTCTCAGTAGGTTGGAAATGTCCTGCCATCCAGCCTCATAGACTGTAACATATTAGCATATTTATTAAATTTTTGCCCCTCTAATGGATGGAACATTTGCAGTAAGTAGTCAAAGTGATCACTTTCCTCTCTGCTGTGCTACGGCAGTCCTTTCAGTGTTACCCTGCCATGCTGTACTCACTTTACCAGAAAATATGAGCTGGTAATTTTCTCTCCAAACATCTGCTAAAGATACGTGCATTTGATGATTTGGAGGCTTCAAGGAATCTCAAGTCCCATGTCAGGTTTCTTTTTGGGGTATTTTTTTAGTTACAAGCGACTGTCAGGCCCACAACACAATATGTAAACAACTGCAGATATCTGCAATCAATATTTCATGCGTCTCACTTTGTTATTCTACAGCCTGGCGAGATATTGTCAGTCATATCATTGCTCCCTCTAATGCGAGGAAACAATCTGGTGTCATCAAATACTATTACAGCAGATAATCTTCCTCAGGAGTGTTTAGAATTAAAATTTCATTGTTTGCTAGAAGATTTTGACACCCACACCCGAGACGTTTCCTCCAATATTTAAGGGCATGTCAGAAGCCTGGCTGCGCACCAGTTCCCAAATCTCTCAGCAAATTGTGCTTTGAGGGATTAACGACGTTTACTGTCACATTTGAGCCCTAGTTTGAGATGCAGGATTACATTTGGATAAAACAACCAAGCAGCTACAGTGTAAGTGCATTTATCTCTCAATTTCTAGGGAAAATTCCACCTTCTGCGCCACCCGGACAACTCCACGTCACATCAAAGCTGACACACTTAAGCTTCCCAGATAACTTTCTAAAGACTTGTCAATAAATCGTGTCACTGCAGTCACGGCACATCTTGCACAAATGTTATTTCCCCTGCACGCTTCTTGAATGTTTGAACCTGAGAGAATATATGACCCAATTTCACTGCTGTGGAATCAATCTTGTCACTCTTGCCACCTAGAGGATACCAACCACAGCGACAGACGAGTAACAGGCGAAGATCCTAATTTAAGCTTAGAAAATCACGAAAAGGTCCTTGAGCCAACTACGCTTTTACCTTTTGCGTTAGACGTGTCTACATTTGGTCCTGCGTTACATACAGGCCCTCACTGCAAAGACGTTTCGGGGAAAGGCCACCGCGATCCCTAAAGGGAGGCCGTAATTATGCCAGATGGGGCGTTCTGACTTTCAGCCTCGGGTAAGTCTTCTCGTGCCCGTGGTCAGACTTGTTGACAGTATTGGCAAAGGAACAGTGCCACACTCACCATTCATACTCTGCCATCTGTGTGTTGGAGAGTGGAGGCTGTGAGAAACTTCTGCTGGGCTAGCGGAGCGGGCGGAGGCATGCCTTTGTGTTGGACTGATGAGCGGACGTACAAGTGGAATCAGCTTTTCAATTATTTTAAAACAATCCATTTAAACCTGGACCGTGATTTGCTCGTTCCACCAAATACACCTCAGCGTTGCAAATTATGAAAAAGTTCAAAAAATCCTGAATCTGAGAGGATCATAACAAACTAAACAGACTGAGCCTCCTCTGGGATGCAAACAGTGTTTTTAAGTGAAGCATGATGTGAAAACAGATGGAATTAATTTTGTGCAATTGCTAGAATCATTGTGTTCGTACATCTGATTACTGCAAATTAGACCAGGCTTGCTGTTGTGCTTCAGAATGATGACAGTTGACATGTTTTACATTTATATATTTTAGTAATTATGAAGCACTAATGTTTTTCCAAAGAGCTGAAACGAAGTGGACAAACTCACAAGTAGTTTTGCTCATGTGAGCATAATTTCTTTTAAGGTAAAGTCATAACAAATTATTCATGCTTTGTTCATTTGAGGCCGCTCGTGTCCCGCTCGTGCATCTTTGCCAGGTGGCTGTGAGAGTGATGAGCAGTGTGTTTTACATTCCAGTTAATGCCAATTTTTGTAAAGACGATACTTTGGAGAGCAGAACCAAAGCAGCCTTTCTCACATATTTTAAGGCACGCTGCACAGTGGATGACCACCACATCAAGGCTACTACATTCACTGTACTATTTACTGATGTTCAGCACACAGCTCTAGGTGTGTGAAAGGCAGCTAGGAGGCTCGGTGGCACGTACACAGTCCCCACAGCACTCTGTATCTGCCACGAGGGGAAGCTGATCACATGGTGTCTTTGAGACGATATAAGGATTAGCGTTGAAAATCTTAAGTCTGCCGTGTACTCGTTTTGCACACTGCTTTGCAACAGGGAAGTGTGCTAGTTCCACACCGTGTGATGAATAATGCACAGGCTGCGTGGGATCCACACAGTATTCAGTAAACTTTTGCTTTTGTTCCTTTTAATTAAGTGAAATGGTGCCTTACACACAAAACGAGATATATCGTTTGAATCTAAGTAGAGCTTGAATAGAATCAGTGAACTTGTTCATTGCTGCGCGTACAGCACGTGTTGCACACTCAGGAAAATCTCTGATGATCAGAGTCATCAGGCGTCCAGTGACGTAGTGTATTCAGAGTGAATGGCAGCTTGAAGTGGCAGTTGAAGCCATTCAAATGCTAATGGATCGGTGAGATAGGATACAGTGACAGTGGATTTATCCAAGCAGGCACATTTTACTGGCCTGTGGCTTTTTCTATGAGATTGTAATTCTGGTTATTTTCAACCTGTGCCTTTTGTATGGGCTGTTTGATGTTTTATTGTGCAGCTTTACCTTTCTGTGTTTTGCCAGTGGTGTTGCTTTATATTTGATCCCTTCATGCCCAGCACAAAGGGATAATATATAACCTCTGTATAACCCCAAAACAGCTGAAACACAAGAGGTCCTGTGAAATTATTCGACTACCTGAACTTTGAATGTAGCCTCTGATAAAATGATTCCATCACAAATGTACTTCTTTCATGAGATAGCTTATCATTTATAAAATGTTGAATGAGTATTTTATCTAAACAAATTTAAAGCCTGGTTTAAATAAAGTAATTAGATTATATCAGTAAAAGTTGATTGTTTTGCAGGATGCGAAAGCTATCCTTTAATTAAAATACATCAGCTCTTCATCAATATTTTTAGCAGTGTTGGCTAAGGCAGCAGTCAGTGCACTGTAAACCTGTAAAACCATGTAAACAGTCTTTATGAACACAGTCGTTCCTTCTCCTGCAAACGTTCTCAGCCAGCACAGGTCACATGTATAAAGACGTCCTGCTAATGAAACCACAGCACCTTTATCATATACGTAGAGTTTCTTGCAGTGGTTGTTTCAGACCTGTTGGTCCTGTCAGGACCTCGATGGGGTTTTGACATCTTCTCTCAGCGCAGTAACACCCGGCGTCCTGGCCTTTCTCTATTTTGGTGGAATGGAAACGTCTGCAGCGCTTTGGAGGAGGACGAGGTTCAACAGCCCCAGACTGCACTCAGTTCTTCTGTGGCATTAAGCTTTATTAAACCACCTGTGAAAAATTAGATGTCTTTCAGAATCTACACTGCTGCTGCACTGCATCAGTTCTCAGCTTTCGTCCTTATCTGGAGTCGAGTGCTTGGACTCACGGTTTAGTTTCATTGAGTGTCGAGTCTGATCGGCACTCAGTGTGTTTTGTGCTAAACTTCACTTGGCAGTTTTCAATTAATGCGTTTGTGGTGCAGCAAAATACTGCTTTACTGACTCAAATTCAAAATTCAAATTCAAATTTTATTTGTCACGTACACAGTCATACACAGTACGATATGCAGTGAAATGCTTGGACAACTGCTCGTGACCTAAAGAAAACAAAAAAGAAAAAGGCTATGAATAAGATAGGAAATAAATATGAAAAATTAAAAAGGGTAAATTTAACTAGGAAGGAATAAAATATAAATTAAGGTTAAAAATGAAATAACTGTACAACACAAATTAGAATTCTTGCACTCTTCTGGTGTGTCGAGTCCTGAAAATACGACTAATGTCAAACGCACGTCCTTTAAGCACGTAAAAGCAACTTTAGATGTTTTGTTTTCTTTGGATTCATAATGCAGCTGTTTATTTATTATCCCAGAAGTCTTTCACCACCATGAGCCTGGGAGGAGGTCCAAAGGTCACTGAGCATTCACCATTTTAATACTTCTGTATTTGCTCGCTTTGTTTGCCCCCAAATAAAAATTCAGTCATTTTAAGTTCTGCTGCCTGTCAGTCAAACTTTTCGAGGCTTTATGAAGCAAAGACAGAGAAAGCTCAGCGCTGTGGGACCACAGCAGCCATTTCTGAGATTTTAATGTCAGTAAAATTATTCTTTGCTCACCGAAGTCGAGTTTAACACTGAGACGTTTTATTATGACCTCATTAAAATCAATTCAACCATTGAAGACTTACAGGTTCAGCATGTGTTGCATATGTTACTGACAATGATAATGTCATATTCAAAGATCATCTGCTTGTTTTGGTGATATTTATCTCCACTGTTTGAAATCAGCGTTGTGAAATTGGTCACTGAGCTAGCAAGAAAAACCATCCATCCATCTTCATCCGCTTTATCCGAGGCCGGGTCGCGGGGGCAGCAGAGAGGCCCAGACCTCCCTCTCCCCGGCAAGAAAAACCAACTCCTGGTAACTCATCAAGATCTTAAAAATAACAAAATTACAACAAAACCCCCCCAAAGACCATCATTTAGAAAGTAATGATAACTCGAGCTCCGACTGTCATTGTGTTCCCACGATGCTACTGAATGTGAATGCAGCCTGTCACGAAATGAATCGGTCTGCAGCAGCATTTCATAATGTCTTGAAATGGTTAGCGCAGGAAAGCCGGAGCACAATCAATACAGTCCTTTATCTTTGGGGCTGTAAGTTGACATTAATTAATGTTCAGCAGTGACATATCTGTCTTTGCCCTATTAAAGCTTTGTTTTGAGGGTTATTCTTCCCACTGTGCCATTTATTCGTTTTTATTCTGCTGAATGTTCATCACGCCATAATTAGCCATTTTTCTCCCATCCAGAGCATCATAACCCATCACAACACGACAGCGTTGGCTTCCTGAGCACCGTTACCAGCCCGTTTGTCACTTGACGAGTTAACAATACAAAGTTTGTCAATATGTTTTCGTTTCATAAGTCTGATCGTTTATATCGGACTTATGAAACATGCAGTTTAATGTTATTTAAAGGCTGATGTCTTCAGTCTCCTCCGGCCCGTGTTGTTTGACATTTAATAATCAACACAGTGACATTTGTTTCAGCTCGTTCCTTCCTGTAGAGATACCGTAGCTAACATTTACATTGGAGCGTCTGTAATTTCTGTCATTTACATTCATTGAGTGAATGATCGAAGCAAACTTGTGATGGGCAGCTTGAATAATCAAAGAAGTAAGTTCCTATTCCACCTACTCATTTATGGCCTTTCTTCTCTGCTCCTTTCTTCCTGTCCCCCCTGCAGAGCTGCTGTCAGCCTGCCACGAGCTCCGGTGCCGCTATGGCTGCGTCATGACTAGAAACGGCACCTTCTGTTTCTGCGCTGACGGCTTTGAGGTTGGGGAGGACGGGACGAGCTGCAGAGGTAGGATCCTGCACCGCTGGTGGGGCCTCCTGCCATGGAGCGCTCCCCCCTTTTCCTCCCTCCTCTCTGTGCAAGTCTCTCCTTTTGCCCTCGGCCACACTTCTTTCATTTGAATAAGCAGGAGCTGCTGCCTATATGAGAACCATCTGGGCCTCATGCACAGCACAGACACACACACATCCTTACACATGTATACAAATACTTCGTGCTTTTTTTATGTTCTTCATGGTGTGGGGCACAGGACATGATTTTGCTACAGTTGCACTGAATTATTTGAATTCTGCACATAACTTGTGCATAGAATTGCATAATTATGGAAAGGAAAAGTTTCACAAAGTGGGAGTGCTGCTGGAGTTTGATTCTGCTGGGGGAGGCATGAGAAAGCGCCGTTACAGCGCAGCGCATTGCTTATAAAAGTAATTATACCTGAGGTGCCAGAGTGAGAAAGCGCTGTTACAGCGCAGCGCATTGCTTATAAAAGTAATTATACCTGAGGTGCCAGAGTGAGGCCGCATTAAGTATACTTTATGTATTTGGGTCATGTTTGAGCACCTAATTTGTTACAAATGACTCTCTTCCTGTTTTCCATAAGATCATGATGAATGTGCCATGTATGGAGCATGCAGCCAAACCTGCACCAACACCTACGGGTCATACAGATGCAGCTGCACAGAAGGGTACATCCTGCAGCCCAACAGGATATCGTGCAAAGCCAAACAAGGTGAGTGGCACGCTTGCATCATAATTAGCACAGCGTATGCGTTCTGTCTCGTTCAGACGTGGAATCCCGGCTTATCGTCTCCTCGCTTTTCACAAGAACTGGTAGCGCAAGATTAATGGGACTGAGCGATGACCACATCCATCACCACACGGGGACGGCTGGATGTGGTCAACCCAGGATAATGATCAAATTAATGAGCATGAGATTTTAAGTGGGCGCAGTCTGGAGTATTTTGTGCAGAGACAATACCTGACATCACCGTGATTTATGTTAATGCCCGATGCTGCTAACAAATCTGCCCCAGTGAGGAAAGCAAGCTACTTATTGTAGAAATTAGACAAATCAAAGAGTTATTGTGTTTTGGTGAGTGCGGTGTGTAAATAGTCCTGAGTTGTGTAGTTTACACGTCCGTGCCCGTGTTTTTTAGGGTTGTTGCCACTTTGGCGCATATGGGTTGAAAATAGCTGGAGGCCCAACACGTCTTGTTGGGGAGACGCCGCTGGTGCAGCTTTTAATCATGGTGACTGGTGTCCTACCAAGAATAAACTGAATATGATTACCCATAAACTTAACTGAACCCAATGCTCACATGCATTAATATTAATTTAGCAGAGAGCAATAGTGGTACAAGGATAACTATGGGGTTACCATTAGTTGTAAAAGCTCATGAATATAAATTCCTGATAGAGCTCTCAGAGGCCAGGAGATGAGGAGCAGCAGGGTATGAAAAACATATTAACGCAGCGAGTGTAAGATTGAAGTCGGGACTCTGAAGCGCACATTTTTCTTTTTAGGGATTTAATCTCGGTTTAATCTCTGCTTTGACTCTGACTTCAGTGAGTTTTACTTTCTCCTAACATAAATGTGACGACACCCGTATGCTCTTCGTTTCTACTCGATTACAAATGTTTGAAGTGCAAATATGATGTTGAAAACATCTTTATTTAATATATGCAAAATACAGTTATCAGTACTTTCTGTAGATGATAGTTGAACCTGTTAAAGACATTTAGTGTCACGTGGTTGTGTCAGATGTAACCCTGGTGTATCGGATATGTTTGGTTGTTTAACCTCAATGTTGTGTGAACATGAGCTGTGATTGGACACCGCCGCCTGTGTCAGGATTGGCTTTACCTCGTCATTAAGTTAAAGAAAACATCCACAGGGCGCCTGGTGTCACAGTGCTGTGTGTGTTTTAGTTACATTCTCTCATTATTGTTATTCGTGGGTTTTGGTTCTGCTTGTGTTACATTTTTAGTCCTTGGATTTTGGTTTCTCTTACTTTTCCTTTCTGGTGTTCCTCGTTTCGTCTCCTTGTTCCCTTCATCTTCCCACTCAGTCGTGTCTCTGTCTCAGTGTCTGCATCTTTGTGATTGTCTCGTGTTTCCTGTTTTACTTTGAAAGTCTGTGTCCTATGTCAGTGCATCTAGTTTTGCTTCCTCTTGTCTCATTATGTGTGATTAGTCCAGCTGTGTTTCCTTCCTGTTTCCCTCATTACTTCCTTGTATATTTAAGCCCTGTGTTTTCCTTCGCCCACTTCCATGTGCTGTGTGTTTCCTCTGTGGTCCTTGTTATCCTTGCACCCAGTTTCTAGTTTCCTAGTGTCTTTGTTCTCGTCCTTAGTTTCTAGTTTTCTGCTTTTGGATGTTTTTACTACGGCGTAATAAAGCTGCCTGTTTGAGTTCATCCTTTGGCTCCTACATCCTGTAACCTGACACCTAGTTTATGTCAAAATGTAGTTTGTTGTTTTGGTTTATGAGCTTCAGCTGCGTGCGTTGTATATGAGTGCAGACTTGTATATAGTTAAACATGTATGGATTATATACTGTTGAATTCTGAATATTGATTTGTAAATAATGGAATTTGAACAGACAAAGTGTGAACGTCATCCTGCTGCTTTTCCAGCATAAACATTGTGCAGACATTATATTCATGAAAACTTTTCTTTTCTCTTGTTTCATGTTTGAAATAAAACGATTCTAATTCCTTATAATAACTTTGATATTTATCTTTTCCCATGATACATGTTTGTAGCCTCGCATGGTCAAAGTCTCATCTACCCCCCAGTGTGGGAGAAAAACGCTTGTCCCTGCGTCACGCACCAGCAGTTATTTGAGTGGACATTCTGATTTATTACCTATATTAGGAGGGCAGCCCTTGACTTGAACTTGTGCTGAAGATTGGGATAAATAAGGGCCCTTTCAGGGGGTGAACCTGATGTCAGAGACTGTGCACGCTCAATTAAGCCCATAAAGAGGCTTATTTCAGTTCCACCACCGCAGATCTCGTTCCACGAGTCCAGGCGGGAGTGTGTGCTGGTGAACACTCACATGTCATATCTGCGTTTCCTGTTATTTGAGCTTCAAGAAATCTGTCCTGAAAGTGTTTCCTGCTGTTTGTTTGTGCAGTGGTGGAATTAGAAATATTGTGCATGTTTGCCTTGGTTGGGTTAACACTGAACAGTTAGACAGTAAACTTTCCGATGGTCTTTCCGCTCATATATTTTGCATATCACGCTGTTTTTAAGGGAAACTTTACTGAGCTAGCAGAATAGCTTTGCTGAGTCATCCCACGATAAGATTTATGTATGTTTATTTCAGATCCTGGCGACAGCCGGCCAGCGCTTCTCATCGGTGGCTCAGATCGCATCGTCGTCACCCATCTAAATGGAAGCGGCCTTCAGCCGCTCAGGTCCTTGAGGACAAATGGGACGCTGGCTCTGGATTTCCAGCAGAACCAGGAAAGTGTGTGCTGGGTGCTGTCTTCAGAGTCCTCTGGGCAGCTCCGCTGTGCTGTGACAAGGAGCCTGCGTGGATTCACACGGGAACAGGAAATACGAACTCAACAAAGTTTGCAGCGTATGTTTATATCAGGTCCTTCTTTTGTTCATTTTTCTGATAAACAGCCGTCTAACCACACGAATAAAAGGTATTCCTGCCTGTGGCGAGCATCATCCGGGGCTCACGCACACAGGCTCACGCTTCTTTGTTTTCTCATTGTACTTTGCTCTCTCCCTCTCTCTCTTACCTGCGAGCTGTCTCGCTCTATCTCCTCATTATCACCGAGGCTTACGACAGGTTAGCCTCAGCAGTTTTGGAATTCATCTTTATCCTGCAATCGCCATTCAGGCCTGCGAGCTGCACTCGCTGCGCTCGCTGCGCTCGCTGCGCTCGCTGCGCTCGCTGCGCTCGCTGCGCTCGCTGCGCTCGCTGCGCTCGCTGCGCTGCTTCAGAAGTGCTACCTTTTTCTGCTCTAGTAAAGATTCCCATGAATTATAGCCCATTTCATAACAAATGTGCTCGACTTTCATTTGTTAAAGTCTCATAGAAACCTGCAAGCTAATCAGAATTATTAATGGCCATGGTATCTTTTAAAAGGGCACTGGAACAACTGCACAAATAAAGATTTAGTTTATTCATCATGAGTAGCAGAGTTTGCCTTTGCCGTCAGGAAACTGTTCACAGAATCTTAACAACAACATTGCTGTCAGTTTGATCTCAGCTCGGACGTGGAGAAAACGTCTTTAATGCAAATACTGCAGGGTTGCTGCAGTAATATTTCTGCAGGGTCATTGGACATGAGTGGCGACAGACCCTCTGTAAGGAAAAGTCGTCCCCCTCTAAATGTGTCCTTGCAAACAAAGCTTCATAACTTCAGATACTTTACAAACGTGCAAAGAAAGAACTCGTGCTTCGAGTTTAAAGCATCAAACTCTCCGCAAAGCCCCACAAACCTCATCAGCTCACATCTGTGACTAAAGACTAAAAGTCGAGATAACCAGGCCACCCGCTGCTTCTGTTTCATCATTATTTTTGTCTCTTTGGTTGCCACGGAAACCTTATTTTATTTACATGGCATCTGTTCTACACGAGGATCTAACGCGTCTTCTTCTTTCCCGCTGCAGATGTGGAGCAGATGGCGATTGACTGGCTGACAGGAAACTTTTATTTTGTTGACCGCGTCACTGACAAGATCTTTGTCTGTGACAGCGGCGGGGACACGTGCGTTACCGTCCTACAGCTAGACCTGCTCAATCCTAAAGGCATAGCTCTGGATCCTCTCATGGGGTGAGTGCATACCTTCTCAGAAAGCCACCACGCAAGTCTCATTTATCACCGCGTGTCATTTTTCAGAGGAAAAAAATATCAGAGAGAGGACAAAAAATTACATTTCAGTGCTGATAACAAGAGATTTATCAGGAGGAGTATAAGAGGGCTACAATAAAGGGATTTAAATGATTTCCTGTCCTTCAGCTGAGCCATTTTCTCTGTGTGTAATTTGGTGAATAACTGGTGATGCTACTGTCTAGACATTCATTTGTATTCACTGATTTCACATCCCACAGAAGAACAGGCCCCAACAGGACTTTCATTACAGGATTTTTGTCTCTGAAGATCAACGAAAAAGCGCAGCACCAGTGGAAGAAAACATATTCCCACACTGCTCTCAGTGAAAACTGTAACATTTAGAGCGTGCGGCTGACAGTCTCAGTGATCACGATGTTGGAGAATTTATTATTTCTCGGGAGTTTCCTGTGTCAGCGTGCAGAACAAACACACACTGCATGGCCCAGCTGTACCAGCCGGTGAACCAATTATCAGCAACCCGGTCTCGCCAGGGAACAGCAAAGCTCCAGTATTTGTGACCAGTCAAAGCTAATTTTTCGATGTATACCCGTCCTGTTTTTGGCTGTTTGGCAGTAGAAACAATCGTCTGCGATCACGTCAAGCTGTCACGACAGACCTCGTAAGGCCGAGACAAAATGAACCTTTGACCTAACGTGTAATTCATTCACGCTGTTGTCACGTTGGGGATTTCTGCTTTATAATCCACGCTTATCCAGCACCTCTGTTTACGACCGTAAACCTCTCATCAAAATAATTAGCTGGTTTTTTAAAGGCAGGGAGAGTCGGCTGGCTGCAGCTCTTTGTTCTCGTTTGTGTTACAGTGAATACACTGCACTCCCTGTGATGTGCTCCAAGTCAGGCTGGCTCTTAAGTGGTTGTGCTGTAATCACACATGACTCGCATACACATATGAACCTTATTCTGTAGATATAGATGGATAGTGGTCTCGAGTCCGCTGCCCCACGAGGGAGCTGGTTTTGCAGGCTGCTGGATAGATGGACTCTCGGAGCCTTATTCCTGACTCTAATTGGTGAGAAATAGGTACAGCCTGAGAGAGGTCTGTCAGCCCAGAGCAATGGAGTGAAAACAAAAGAAATCAGGGAGGTGTTAGATAGCAGCGCAGCGTGAGGAGCAGTGTTTATAGAATATGCCCTGGTTTGGCACTCCGTCCCTCTGCATCCTTGCCTCTCTTGCTATTGGATAAGCATTTTAACTTGATGGACAGCCTTTTCTTCTTCTCTCTAAAAAGCTTTTCTGAGTTTGATGGATGGTATGGTTTGTTTATCAGCTAGAATTTTTATCAGCACTACAAAATTGAAGCGTCCTCTCCCACGAGTCCTATTTTAGTGTAGCGTGTATACCCGTGATGAAGAAGCGCTGCTGGCAAGTTTCCTCCCGAGCTTTGATATTATAAAATAATTAAAATCCTGCTGTTGCATCACACCGTCAGCCCCGTCCATGGAAGTAAAGTCTGCATTTATACATGCTAATAATTTGTTTGGAGGGGAGCAAAATTGTCGCCTGGAATCTGATTACTGACATTTTTATATTTTTGGGACTGTTTCAGTTTTGCAGGAACTTGGAAATAAAAAGATGCATTGATGGCACAAAAGATCACCAATGTTATTATGCTGATTTATCCTGTAAAAAATATTTCATTTATTATCTCTAAAGTCACGACTGGAACCCTGCTGATGGCGTTGCAGGAAGTCAGGAATCATCAAAGGTCAACAGGATCTATTTCTGGCAAATGTTTGTGCAAGATTTGTCGTACAAAAACAACGTTGAAGCCTTTAAGCCGTTGCCAGAGTCAAACACTGCAACGCTACTTTTTTTTGTATTTATTATAAATTAATTTTTTACAGAATTATGTTCAGAGCATTATTTTAAATTAAGCCTCCAGATTTTACACTCCTTCAAGTGCAAGAGGATCTGAAAGAAACCAGCCGTGTCCTGACGCTGCTGTAGTTTTGGCCGATACGCTGCTCATTGATTCTCCAGCTGTGAGGCTCCTGCCTTTATTCGCTGCCCCCGTGCTTTTTACTTTTTCACAGGTGCTCATTCCCAGAATCCAACAAGGATCTCATCATAGCTGCAGAATGCACAAATACAGCATCGGCTCCGTCCTAATCCTAGAAAGCAGACATTGATATGCCACGTGGAGGTGCACCTGTTTGGGGAGCTGGGTTTGCTGATGCCGGCAGTTTTTCAGCACAGCTTGGTCGAGGGTTCAAAGGGCAGCCCATCTCTCCTCTGGTTTGACTTGTGCAGATTAAGTCGGCTTCCCGTCGTTCTCTGGCTGGAGCTGGTTATCACTGGAAGCTGTTAGAGATCCATCCTCACAGAGTCCCAGCGAGGCAGCGGGGCAAGCCTTCCATATAAATGACTGAATGTGCATACCTGAGCAATTTTAAAAACTTTCAGAGCTGCAGTTACTTTTGCTGAAGAGCATTCCAGTTATTTCTGGTGATGTAATTTAGTACCTGTAGTAAGAATCAAATGACACTGTGTATAACGCCTGTCCTCCCGTAGTTACTCTGGCTCCCTGTGTCTTTTTAGATTGATTTTGAAGCTGGCTTCTCACTGCATCACACATTGTCATTTTGTGTCTGCTCACATACCCCGAGGTCTGCTGCAGCTTTCTAAATGTTGCCAAAATTACCCAAAGAGAAATGGAAAATGCTGCTTTTATTACATTTGCCTCCAGGTTATGGGCTTGTATCAGAGAAGCAGTCTAACAAGTCATTTTTACAAGGCCTTCAAAGGCAGCGCGATGCTGTTTTTAAATCTTTTTTTCTTGTAATTAAAATTAATTCTGCGCTGATTTAATGCGTTCATGTGTTTTAACCTATTTGTACCATTTTTACTGTATTTGTATTTGATCAGATTGTTGTACTATTACATGAAACTCGATTACATATTTGCATGGGTTGGTGAATGTATTCATTTTGTACTTTATGTCCTTCCACAACATCTCTGTTGGATTAAGATCAGAACTTTGACTTGGATCTTCCAAAAAGTCACATTTTATGCTTGAATATTGTTTGCTTGAATGGATTTTCTGTTTGGCTTTCCTGCAAAACCCCGTCTGAGGGATTCAGTTATTGGATGAAATATGTTCGCATTTCTGTTTCCAAACTCTTGAGAAATCTCCTAATGTTGGCCAAGGACCTCAACTGGTTAGTTGCAATAGTAGTAACACTCAACAAGAGTGCGCGGTCGATGTTCGAGGGGGTGGATACAAAACTGCTGACGACTGCTTGAACGAACATTGGATTAGACTAAGATTGTTGGCAGTAAGGATCAAGTGTCACTCTGTCATACTGGGATAAATGCAACCAAACTACTAAAATGATGCACGGTCACATTGTGACTATGATGGTATCCTTTACCTCGTTTAATGATTTAACCCCCCCTCCCCTGCAGAATGCTCTTCTTCACTGACTATGGGAACGTGGCCAAGGTGGAGCGCTGTAACATGGACGGCACCAACCGGACCCGGCTGGTCGATTATAAAATCGAGCAGCCCACTGCTGTGGCGCTGGATGTGGTCAAGAAGCTGGTGTATTGGGCCGATGCCTACCTGGATTACATCGACGTGGTGGATTACCAGGGCAAGAACAGGCACACCGTTATCCACGGCAGCCAAGTGAGTGCCACTTTGCACAGATTTTTGCCTTCCACGGGCCGCACGTTGTGGACTAACGTGGGCTTTTCTTATCAGGATTTGGATCCACTTACAGGGTGTTCTTTGGTTAATGTTCCGATTCAGGGCACTGTGCTTTATCACTGTAAGGCAGGTGGCGTGTTCACTGCTTGTTGTTTTAATTCACTCTTCATTTTGGACAAAAGGGGCTTTTGTGTGGCGAATAAATGGTTTATTAAATTGAAGAAATTGAGTCACACGTGGGGCTGCCTTCCAAATGAGCGCGTCGGTAGTCTCACTCCTGCAGCACACTTTTGAGTCCTTTCATCACGAACGATGATTATTCATTAAAAGGTCCTTTCAGCCAACTTGGACTAGATACTCGGGCTTTATGAGGAAAGAAGAACATACACATCAAGCACCGTGTTCTGTATGCAGGTGTTCTTTGCATGATATTGCCTCATTCATTTGCTCGCGCCCTCATTAGACGGAGTATCTTCATGTCATTGCATTTGCATTACAAATGCGATGTTGCCGCTGTCTGTCTTTTCTGTAGCCCGTGTTTGGTCTTTAATGTCGTAGCCGCTCGCATCAGAAGATTCCCCACAGGTTTGCTCGCTGCATTATAATTTTAAAGTTCTTCATACTTGACAGTCAGGAGTTTCTAAACTTCCACAGAGTAAAATTTGTCATTTCAGAAAATATCTAAATATCCTCTGTTGTTCTCTGCTGTTGTGGTGAGCCGAGGAGATTACAGTTAGCTGCGCAGATCCACTTCTCTATATGAAGTTGACCCTGCTGGTATTTTCTGTGTTTTTCATACAGATGGTACTGAGTGCTTCCTGTGCTGTATAGGTGAGCTGCAAGCTCTTGAAGCAGTATGTGAGAGTTCCTTAAAAAAGCATCTCGTGTGAAAGTAGAGTGCTGAGGTCAAACTCCACAGGGGGAGACGGTTGAGTGGTTTGTTTTTTATTTATTTCTTTATTCTGACGCGTGTTTCTTGGTGCCCCTGATGTCAAAGTGTGGGCCAGTGAGCTTAGGTGCACTTCCTGTGAACACAGCTCATCCAGCCATGTCGCTATGTGTGGGTGTCGGGCTGCTAAATGTAGCATGGAGGCTGCAGTATCAGGGCCAGCAGCCTCCCAGTGGAGTCAGGCTTTTGACTCTGCACGGGCTGCCAAACAGCCCCACAGCTATCGCCCGTCCCTCTCATGCAAGTCTTCCTTCATTCATTTTTATTATTCTTTTATTTTATTTTCATGTTGTGGTTTTGTGTGTTTCTGGTTTCATGAAAGATGAAAAAAAGGAATGTGGATCTTTCTTGTTTTTCAGGTGTCGTACATTTATTCATTAGCTGTGTTTGAGGACTACCTCTATGCTATCCACTCTGACCCTTCCAAAGGGAGTTCCTCTGCAGAGCTGCTGCAGATCCACAGGTTCAACATCACAGCAGACAGCAGGACGCTCGCCAGCCTGGGGAATTCTAAAGGACTGCGGGTTTATCATAAACTCACTCAGCCCAAAGGTAAAGGACAGTTTCTACATATTTGCAAGTATCTTTTATTTTCTGTCATATATTTGAGTAAAATACAAGCAAAAGTACTGACATTTCTCTTTCTCATTTCGTTCACAGTCAGAAGTCATGCGTGTGAAATGGATTCATACGGAAAGCCGGGCGGCTGTTCCCACATCTGCCTTCTGAGCGGCAGCTACAAGTCCAGGACCTGCCGCTGTCGTACGGGCTACAGCCTGGGCTTCGATGGAATGTCCTGTAAAAGTTAGTATAAGATCTGCTGCGGAGTCAAACTGTGTTTTATGAAGATGCTAATATTTTTGCAACCTCCCAGCCCCCAGTGTTTGTTATAGGATTAGACTTAAACCACTCTGTGGGATACTTGAGTTTGGAAACTGCAGTGGGAGAAGTTTGGTTTTGACAAAATACAGCAGCTGGCACATTTTCTCACAAGCTGGACATCACTTCCTCTTAGAGAGAAAGAACCGACACAGAATGTCAGAAATAGTTTCTCTATGTTATTTCAAAAACCAGTATCATTGTGGGGGCGGCTGTGGCGTCTCCTGATCTGAAGGTTGGTGGATCGATCCCTGGCTCTTCCAGTCCACGTGCTGAATTTTAGAACGCCGGGGTGAGGTGCTCATAACAAGCAGCTGCTGGGGATCTGTGCGGAGGTCGGCTCTGTCCTGGTGTTCCAGGTTATCCGTGTTACCTCTGAGCTAACAGCCTACCTTTTAATCTGTGCCAGCTGGCATAGGCTCCGCCCCAACCCAGCCAGCACCCCAAATTCAATAAGTGGAAGAAGACGGATGAAATATTATTAGAATACTTACTGTGAGCCGATTGGAGTCAAAGTTAAAGAGCACAGATCTAAAAGGTTTTCTCTGGCAGTTTTTCTAATTGAAAAGAATCTGAACTAATGTCAGCCAAGGATCTTCTGCTCATGTACCATATTAGAGCCAAGCATATGCCACGCATGCACGGCCTTCGCCCGACAGCGATGACGATCACAGCGAATGGTGAATACACACCCGCTTGAGAGTAATGTCCTGCTATCGACCTGTCGCGAGTCTGACTGACTGTTGCAATAATGAGGTTTTAAGTTTGTCTGCATTTGTCGGCCAGTCTGATCAATCGCTGGACATTGTGTAGTTGACAATAAAAGCAGGGGATCAAATTGATGACACAATTTTAGGGCCCGCCACATTTCGATCGAGGTAACGAAGCATCGGGAGGCAAAGCGTGACACGTTTGATTTATGCCCCCTCATAGATGTTCTGATGACACTATCTCTTTTTGCTCGTGCTTTCCATCTCCCTAAGCATAATGAGATTTAGTGTTAAATGGTAGTCCTTGTTCAAAGAGCAGTCACAGTGGGGTTTGATATCTGGGTCTCTTGCAATGCTTAATTGTCTCCTGGGTAGTTGGTATCTCCCCCACGAAATGATAAATTGGAGTGAGACATGTGTGGTCCTCACCCTCAGCATCCTAGTCTCCTGGGTAGGGGCTAAGAGTGAGGAGAGGTCTGCTTCTTTCAATGGAAGCCCTCCTTCATTCCTCCCTTTGCGTCTCCAGAGGATCCCAAAGGGTTCGAGAACATAAAGTCCCCTGAGCGGCAGGCGAGGAGCTGCCTCAGCTTTCCGGGCCTTTCCGTTTG
Organism: Copadichromis virginalis; assembly: GCF_057382275.1. Lineage (NCBI taxonomy): Eukaryota > Metazoa > Chordata > Actinopteri > Cichliformes > Cichlidae > Copadichromis > Copadichromis virginalis. Next base: position 39,888,926 of record NC_140633.1, read on the forward strand.
CCTTTCTGCTCAGGCGTGTTTTTTTTAGTTCAGAAACAGCGCAGGGTAAGTATTGCAATTGTCTGTTTGCTCAAGCATTTTTCTTCTCTTACGCTAAAGGCAGCTTCGTAGCAGGGCTGTGATTGAGGGGGGAGAGTATAGTCATTGGCACTGATTACTGGCTCCATTAGGGTAAATGAATGGCCCAGGCTCTGGCAAACATATGAGAACAATGTGGCCAGTAAGAGGGTTTAATGCTAGGATCAGCACTGATGAATTACACCAATTAATTGACAATAACAGTAAAAAAAAGGGCGCTGTCCTTTCTTGCTTTGTAGAGCCCAAAAACGATATCTTCCTGTTCTACGGTAAGGGGCGTCCGGGAGTCATCCGAGGCCTGGACATGAACATCAAGTCCAGTGACGAGCACATGGTGCCGATCGAAGACCTGGTCAACCCTCGAGCCATCGACTACCACGCAGAGCTGGGACACGTCTACTTTGCTGACACCACCAGCTTCCTGATTGGGCGGCAAAAAATAGATGGAAGCAGCAGAGAGACTATACTGAAAGATGGTGCGTCCGAGTGCAGTCATGTTACATTTAACACACTCCAACAGCCTAAAATGTACATTTGTTACACTTTGTATAACACTAACCCCAAAGTTCTTTAATGATGTGACAACATTTATAAAACATTTGATGTCTTTTATAAATCCTGCTGAGCTGTGTGTATAGATAAGGATGTGGCATATATTTGATAGTTCTGTTGAATTCTTTTGTTGTAGAACTTGACAACGTTGAAGGAATCTCAGTGGATTGGATTGGGAATAACTTGTATTGGACCAACGATGGGTACAGGAAGACGATCAGTGTTGCCAGGCTGGACAGAGCTTCCCAGACCAGGAAGACTTTGCTGGAAGGCAATATGTCTCACCCCCGGGCCATTGTGGTGGATCCTCTGAACAGGTCAGAAAAATAATATTACACGAGCAGAATTCAGTGGCAGAAATAGTTTGTTGGTCCTGTGCAGGTGCAGGTATGGCTAAGCATCAGTTAGATGCAGACAGGCTATAATGCTGGAAAACATTACCAAAACAGCACGTGCGTGGTGTGTGCTCCATTTTTTACGCCCTGACAGAAAGTGAGGAAAGCAATTATCTTGCCACTCTCACTCACATCACTAAATGGACTTTAACCCTTTAAGACCTACCATAGAACCAAGTCCGCCAGAGCTTATATTATATTTTTACCTGCTGTGGAGCCATTTTTGGGAGCATTTCAAGTTGCTATACATCAATACAACCATTATAGCCCAGATTTTAATAATATGTATTCATTAAGTGCATAGTAATTACATAAATTGCAAAAAAGTGCAATAAACTACAAAAAAATTGAAAATCGTTTTTGATTTTTTGACATATATTTGTAGTTAGAGAAATTTAAGAGTCTTATCCCTCAAAACTGTAAATACAAAAAAGTTGCACAAAATAGTTTCCTACCACAGGAAATTTATTTTGAGTGTCTTCATAGTTTTATTTTTGAAATACACCAATTTTTATACACTGCAGGAAAAACGAAAATAAATATTATAATGCAAATTTGCAAAAAAGCAGCATGTGCATCAAAATAAACTATTTCCAGCAGTGCAACATGAGTCCTAAGCATCCCAGAAACGACACAGAAAGTCATAAAGTCAAAGATAACTTTTAAAAAGAGCAGTATAGGCCCTGAGGCCCTGATCGCAAAAAAGACTACATTTCCGCGAAAATGACGTCACTTCCGGTTTCGGGCAGGTAATGGCGGAAATGCAAAAGTTCGCGCTGACGTCTATTCCAACGTAGGAAGTGTTTTGAACAGCTGATCAGATCGGTAAAGCGTGTTTCTGGAATATTATGTTTTTGTTCCTGCAAGCGCTTTTTATGCAGTTTTTGCAAAGCTTTATGTGGAAGGAAACCGTGACCGAGGACAAGCTGATGGCATCAGATGTAAGTACAACTCCTCTGGTTTCATATGCAAAAAAAATTTTTGCGCTAGCTTACGTGGTTGCAGTGCTACTGGGATTTAAAAATAGTTACGCATAACAGAGCGTTCCCGCTCCGATCGGCTCTAAAGGGTTAAACAACTTCGGAGGTAAAAATGTTACGCTTTTTATTGCCTTGCTAGTGTGTTGTACAGAATTTAAATTGCCATCAGATTTTAGACCTGGTTGGTAAAATTCAAATAACGAATGAATGTCCGCGCCCTGTTTTATTTGTTGTATGTCTGTGAAGCTTCTCAGTCATCCAGGTCATCGTAGTCCAAGGCGCTTGGAAAGAAAAGCGTCTGGACTTCTTTAAGTTGCTTGAAGACGTTTCATCTCTCATCCGAGAAGCTTCTTCAGTTCTAAGGTCAAATGGTGGAGAGTCCCAGACTTAAGTCCTAGGGGAGTGTCCCCCCAAGGGGGTCATGAACCCCTTGTTGATCCTCTACCTAATCACACGAGCCAAGGTGTGAAAATCAGCCAAGGTTTCGGGTGAACCCACCTAGCCCCACCCTATCATGTGATTTCCTGAGGTCAGGTGGCGTCTGGGAAGGTTCTCAGAACTAGATTATAGATGGCAGACAGTTGATGTCATAAGCCCCGCCCCTCTGTTCAAAGATGGCCATTCTCAGTGGACATAGATGCTTCTTTCACTTCTCTTTCAAACCATCTGTCTTCTATGTCCTAAATGTGAATATTGGTGTCCTCAAATTTGTTGTTGTTTGTTTTTGATTAATTAAATGGTTTTGAAGAATTGGCAGGATACTGTGGAGAGTTTCGCCTTTAACCTTTGCCCAAAGTAATATTTCATGTAGGCCCCTAAATTGTGGGAAAACAATACTTCAGTGAGAAAAATGTTGGGATTGTTATCAAGGTGTTTGTAAGAGGCTGAGGGACATTAGGTAATGTGCAATAACCTGATTTAAATGACATCTCCGTTCCTTGTGAGGCCCGTCCGATGGATATTTGAGTCTGATGCTGACACGGTTTTTTCAGTGTTCAGTCTCAGTATACTCGTTTTATATCTAGGTTACTGTATACTGTATGTTTGAACTGCATGGAAAGGAAAACCATGCATTTTACAAGCTCATTAGCAGCTTACTGTGAAGGCACCACTGTGTGCATAGCTGCAATGCTGCAGTGTTTGTGCTGCAGAAACTGGTGACATTATATAAACCAATAAAGCAGAGAGATATAGCTGCTCTTATTAAACCATCTCTGATTTCTTTGGCTCATGCTTTTACATCAGCCCATATATGGCAGCACATATGCTGACACACCGCATGTGAGATGCTACTTTCTCGCACTAGCATGAATTCCCAAAGTTTCTTAAACTATTACTTTGCAGAAAGTGTTGGAAACAGTTTGCTTTAGCAGACATCTCCTGTGATTGATGATAACATATGAATAATTTTCATCAGCACGATTAAACTGACAGAACATCTGTTTTTCTGAAAGCCCCTTGTGCAGCCTTTAACTCACTCATCTCGTTCCAAGAACGACACCAAGCAGCTCATTAGCCACAATTAAACCATTTAATAGCTAATTCTGTGGAGTTCTCAGGGACAATCTTATAAGCATTTCTGTGCACATTCCTATAAGTTGAACTTTGCTGGCTGATTGGTAATTATCATATAGAGTTGATGCTGCAAAACCCAAATTCATTGAGTGTCTTAAGGTTCTTCGGGATTAATACTTTAAGGCTTAAATCGTATTAACACTCCCCAAATCCATTGCAGTCAGAGATTAGTTTCCAAGCCTCAAGGGACTGTTCCAAACATTTTGCTATACACAGCTGTTTCGCTGCTTTAGGGACACGCACCAAAGCAAAAACAAAACTTACTCATTCCTAGTTTAGTTTTATTTCCCCCCTTTGTTGAAAACAGTTACCAGTAGACAGTTTGCCTTTATTTTTAGCTCTCTGTCTTATTCTCGATTCCAACAATGAAACTGATTCCAGCGTTGCTATACGAGTCACGTTGCGGTGCTGCAGGAAGGAAACTGACGTTTATCTGAGGGATTATTAAAAAAAATCATGTTTGCGTTACGTGTAAAGAACAAAACGTTAAACAGCTGATATGAGAACATGGCCTTAAACTTTAAGGCTAATCAGGGTGGCGCTGAGAGTTTCAGTGCTGACAGATGTGCCACAGCAGCAGAGTTGGGGGTGGCAAATAACCGTGTCACTTTTTTTGTATAAGGATTAATAACTTTTACTCCAACCCTCCCACTGACAGCACAAATGATTAGAAGAGCTAGTTTTGGGCTTCTGAGGAAGCGTTCAGCCTGAAGCCGACAGCCCTTTGATCTCTATCTGCTCTGCTGGAAGAGTCTCTTAAGGTGAAATGGAAGCAATTCTCCAACACATCTTCTGATCTTTTGCATCCTCGATGCCTTATTTTTTCCTCACTTTGCTGCTTCTAGTCTGTGTTGACACGATTAACACTAATAGTGTCGTACCTAGAAACTGAATACATTTATTCATGAAGCACACACATGGCAAAAAATATGTTACTTGGTCAGCTTCTTAGCGACTGCATGAGTGTGCAAACAGATGGACGACACATTTATGGACAAAACCATCATGAAGGTGTCTCGTAAGGATCCGGTCCGCCTGGGCATTAACCGGAGCAGCAGTGCTAAAAAGAGATTCCCTACTTTGCTGTTTTCATGACAGCGATGAAGGCTGGGCATTCAACTGGGCTGAGATCTAGAAACTGTGAAGGCCATGGCATATGAGTCACATCATTTTTATATTCATAAAGCTATCCAGTGACCCCTCATGCCAGAGGAGAGGAGCTGTCCTTATCATCTGAATTGAAAAGCCCCCCCCACACACACACAGCATAACAGGGCTGAGGAAGGTGCTCACTGCAGGGGTGGGTGCTTTTAGCTTTTTCTGCTTTAATTTATCACCTGTTTATAGTTTAGAGGCTTATGTAATAACGTGGCACGGTCTATACATTTTTTAGCAAACAGTACAGATTATTAGAAACTAAAAGTAATGCTGCAAATTCTAGTTTTTGTCATGTTTGCTTCTGGATAACTTGCAGATTTAAATGAAAATATGAAACGTGGACAATTCAGGTCTGTGTTTAAGTCAGCTGTGAACCGTCTTCTACTATAACGGTGAAAATGCCACGATGTCTGATTTCATGCCCGTGTTTGCCGTTCTGCATGTAGCCATATGTGTGTCTGCATGTTGAGTGGGGAGCCGGGGTGCTGTGAATAATTCATGAAATCGTAAAGATGACATTGAGACAGTGGGAGTCTTCATTCAGCCCCATCTCTGATTCTGTTTCATCATCTCTTTGCCAAGCTCTCTATCATTGATGAGAAACAAGGGGCCACGTGGCTCAGCCAGGAATCCTCAAAGAGAAAATCTCTCGGGCACGGTTACTGGAGAAAAGACCTGTCGAATTATTGACCCAATCGTGTTTCACATACCACTGGTCCTCCGGGAGCTGTTTTCTCGACATACAGAAGCTACACTGAAGCACTTTGGTTGAAAATATGGACCGTCTGACTTTGACGTCTAGTAAAGCTTAGCTTGAGAAGCCTGAAATGTTTCTTAAGCCCCGACAACTGAAGTCCAAACACGTGTCTGATTATCTGCTTTTAAAATATGGAGAATCTAGTTTGTATCCATTTCGTCTTCATCGGGGAAAACTTCAGATTTCTGACCTGGCGGAGGCCTTCCTGATTTCTTAGGTTTTTGCATGCTTGCATGTTTTTTAATGATGATGTCACTGACTTTGTTTCTCAGCTGTTTCTTTAGACTGTGGCTGCTTTTTGAGATCCTTGGCCATACTTCACTTTATCACACAGGTTTTATTTTCCATGTGTCTAAGTTCTCAGTCATCCAGCTTGTGGTAGATCTTAAAAAAGAAGGCAACCAAAAATGTTATTGAAATGTCTTCATAAACTCTAAGAAGACATCTACTTAACAGTAGTGCCATATTTTTCGGACCATAAGGCGCATTAAGCAAAACAAAACAATCAAATAAGTCAAACTTTACTCAGCTCATTCTTCTTGCTTCCTCCACTTGTGTACCATTGATTCATTAATGTTGAATTCTCTGGCAACTGCTCTATTCCCATGTTGTTGCAGTATATTAATGACTAACCTCGTATTGTGGATGGATTATCTCAGTTGTTCTCCTGACTGAAGTTTGGTCCGTTTACAGCATCCTGCCATGCGATTACATTTGTCCCTAACCATCAGGAACCCTCACGTTAACTTTTAGCGAAAAAAGTTAGCGTTCATCCTCCAGCTTCACTGTTTATGCTATGCTAACATAGCTGTGTAGCTAGCGGTCACGTAGCACATCATTATATACCAGCTAGCCCAACTTCAGTAACCCTACAAACGTCACTGCTGTTTAGTTTTCTGTCTTCATTTATGTTGGAAGTGATAGCAGAGCTGTACGATGTAATTTTTCAGAAATCTCTCAGTCAGAACATGCTATATCATGTTTAGGTATCATGCTATATCAAGCTAGCGAGCTAACTTCCTGCTAACTTCTAACTCAGTTACATTTAATAAATCCTGTTTTCATGGATGCCTGGATGTTAAACTTAATTGTTACACCTGGTAAAGCAGCAACGCTGATCGTTTTATTAAAGATGAAAGAATTTAGACAGTTTTTAACTCTCAGTGATGCCGCAGTGTTCGTTTGTCTTTGGGACCTGAAAGTGACAGAGTTTAGGACCCAGATTCCTCCGTGAGGCTCCTGACTACGGTAGCCATAATGCTCCTACAATCAGTGTTGCCAACTTAGCTTTTTTTTCTAAAAAAAAGTCGCTAAAAAAAGACGTGAAAGCGCGTATCGCTTTTACTCTCAACAAGCAGCGGGTGCTGTAACGCAGTCAGTTCTTCTTTTACTCTTATGCTGTTTTGTGGATCACAAGGTTTAAAACTACTTATAAACACACACACACAAAGTAACTCCACCAGAGTGCCTATTTCGGGTCACTTTTGCCGGTCCAAGCCCGGGTAAAGGAGCAGGGTTGGAATTGTGACATTAAAAAAAACAATAATTGCTAAAATAAATGTAATTTGTAGTTCTAAATAAACTCTAAATGCATTTAGGACGTTTTTTACTCACTTTATGTCTCTTCCACGATGTTATTTCTCTCTCCAACAACATAGGTTACAATTAGATTAGCATGACCAATTATGCAAATTAGGCGATGACGTCATTTAGCGACTTCTAGCGACTTTTAGGACAGCCAATAGCAATTTTCTTTACTGAGGAGTTGGCAACACTGCCGACAATCCATCAAGCGGTGGCTTCGTAGCTTACCAAAGTCATACTAAAACGTTTTTGACAGATGTTTGAGCACCGTGTAGCACATAAAATCGGTTCGAGGTCAGTAAGCACAACCAGAATTCATAAATAAGGCGCAATGTTGATTTTTGAGAAAATTAAAGCATTTTAAGTGCGCCTTATTGTGCGGAAAATATGGTAGTAATCAGGGCTGGGTGTGGCAAGAAAACTCAGCTTAGCAATGACGTTTTCACTGAGAGCCAGGTTTAAAGCTTTATTTCCCTTAACAAATGAAATCCCGATTTAAACTTTGTGTTTACTCGGGTTATCTTTGTGTTAGATTAAGATTTGTTTGATCTGAAATATGCAAGTGTGACAAATAACAAAAAGAAATCAATAAAAACAGGAAGGGGATAAATACTTTTGTAATGTGTTTGTCAGTACAGTTTGTGTTCCCTATAATGTTGCCTGCATGAATCAAACTGCATGAGAAAGATTCAGTGCCGGAGCCTCCCCATGGGCACTCGGAGCAAACCTCTGAAGACACTGTGACAAGAAATAGATCATTTTGGGAGAAGCTTGCAGATGCTGTCACATCTTCTGATTGATAAGTAATCAAAGCAGGAGGCTGCTTGTAGAGGGAGCAGCGAGCAAAACCATTTAACATCAGCGTGTCAGAAAGTAAGGGCAAAGATGAATGGGGAGCAGACAGCTGAAATGAACTGCTTAGTTTGAATATGAGGTGTGATCAGTGTCAGCGACAGCAAGTTGTGATCTACAGATGCCACCGATGCCGTGACACTGTTTGCTTTATCTCGCTGCTGGCACTGTATGTGTTCAATTCTGTGTGTGGTAGCTGGATGTACTGGACAGACTGGGAGGAAGATGAGGTCAACGACAGCATAGGGCGGATAGAAAAGGCCTGGATGGACGGATCCAACCGCCGCATTTTCGTCACCTCCAACATGCTGTGGCCCAACGGGCTGACGCTGGACCACAGCAGCAGCACGATGTACTGGTGCGACGCCTACTACGACCACATCGAGAAGATTCACCTAAATGGGACAGGAAGAATGGTATGTTACAGGCTTTCTTCTCAGGTGGTTATTAAACCGAGTTAGTCCACTTTAACAGAGTTTAACAGAGGGCCAGAAGGTGGACTTTAAATCACGATTTAAGTTCAAGATTGGGATCGTTTGTAGACCAGCTCATTCTCATTTTTTAGAATAATAGCATTTGGAAGGCAGTCGATTAATTTAGAGGCTACATTGTTGCCATGTTAAGGTTTGATCGACTGCGGATGAAAGCATCTGTCCCTTCTGGTCAGTTGTAAGGCTGTTTTCTGCACACGCTTCTTGCATTTCAGGGTTAGTGTCTACGTTTGCAGCAGTGCGACGCCTGAAACCTGCTCCTCTTCCCACAACAAGCATCCTTTCATCCCCATCCGCTCATCGACTCTACTGGCATATCACGCTAATTAATTATTTGCAAATGCTGTTTAATCAATGCCAAGATTCTAGCAAACATTATTATAAGCAGACGTTTCTGTGTGAATAAATTTGTGCAGTGAAATTGAATCACATTCATCATATACTGCCATCAAATAATCTTTAAGCCTGTATTCAAACAGCCAGACGCCCGTTTGAGATGACTGATTCCTCTGACGGTGTCTGTCTGTCGCTCTGACCTCGTGACCCTACTGACTGTTTGCTTCATGTTGCAGGTGGTGTACAGCGGGAAAGAACTAAACCATCCGTTCGGAATCTCTCATTACCGCAATTTCATCTTTTGGACCGAGTACATGAACGCTTCGGTGTTCCAGCTGGACTTGACCAACGGCGATATCACTCTGTTGCGGAGCGAGAGGCCGCCGCTGTTCGGCCTGCGTGTCTACGATGCGCAGAGTCAGCAAGGTTGGCTGCTTTCTCTTCATTTAGTCGTCATCCCGCCCTGACACAGAAAGTGGCTGTTTTGCACTGGAAATAGAACCTCCCCCTCCTGTGAATTCAGACATTTATAGCTCCTATAGCACTTTCCTTAATGGAGAGCACTTTATAAGATATATACACCAGAAAGTTGCGTATATGCCTATTGCTCTCAAATTTCACGGTATAAACCGGCACATTGATCAGCAGTGACAGTAGCTTTCAAATCACTTTGGGCTCCACTTTATGAAGTTAAATAAGATGACCAAGGTTTGGATGTCTTTGCTCTCTGCTGTAACAAATGATGATGGATTCCCGCTCTTAGCATGCTGAAAAGCAGAGATAGCAGAGGCATGGAACATGTCAGCAGAGAGCTTCGCTGGCCTCACAGGACGTCTTGCTTTTTGCTTCACATTAGGTCAATGCTGTTGTGTTGCTCTGAATGCAGAGGCCGTTGCAGTTAAAAGTCACTGTACTCTAAAAACTCTCACTTGGACATTAAAGTGGCTGCTATATGCACAGCCTCGTTCACGCCATGCAGAGACGTTTCTCTTTTGTTCATGCCACTGAATAGATTAATTGGCTGTCCGGTACTCTGAGTATTACTGATTGGCTCTTACAAAACCCAAAGCTTTATCTCATTGGCTCAGGCACTGCCTTTGGGTTCTGTGTTAAATGAAAGTGACAAAGGTGTCTCATGCCTTAACTTGATATGTGACTTTTTTCAATTGGAGAATGTCAGCTTTGTCCCGAAAGACAAATTATTCCTCCGAGAATGATAAAAATGTCAAATGTCTTTCACCCACACCGTTCCCAATAATTCACCTGACGTATGCTTATAGATCTCGCGGCATACACCTGGCATGTCTCTCTATGTGGGGGGAAAAGCTTTTGTACCAATGAAATGATTTATTTTGCTGCATTTAAAGGGTTTCCAGAAACTCTGATCTTTATTTCACAGATGGGAAAAAAGGGGAAAACCAGGATAATACGGAGCTTAAAGTCAGCTTAGAAAATGTCGCTTTAAATGAGCAAGACACCATGCTGTGTTTGGGTTCTGTTTCTCCAGGTGACAACGCATGTAGTGTGAATTATGGGGGCTGTACTACCCTCTGCCTCGCCATCCCAGGAGGGAGAGTGTGTGCCTGCGCTGACAACCAGGTTCTGGAGAAGAACAATGTCACCTGTGCAGGTAGGAGGACGTAATGAATCAGACGAGCCCTAAGATCAGGTTGTCCCAGTGTAGTGTAATCCTGCCGCGTCCTGTGGGACAGGCTTCTTTTCAAATCTGCTAATAAACAAGTAAATACAGCTGAGGGAGGATCCCAGTGGGTTCCCACGCATGTACACATGAGGTTATGAAACATTAACACATTGTGCATGCTCGTTATTCGTTTTATATGCCAATATTTTCCCCTTAACACGTATTTCTTAGAAGGTGCGGGGCTAAAATGGCGTTTTCTCACTTGTGTCTCTCTCAGAAGCTTCCAGCAGTAGTTTAGAGCCACAGCGATGCAAAAGTGATGAGTTCCAGTGCCGTAATCAGCGGTGCATTCGGGCCTTGTGGAAGTGTGACGGAGATGATGACTGTCTGGATGGGAGTGACGAGGAGATCCAGAGCTGCTGTGAGGATCTCGGAATTAGTCTGCAGGCAACACACTGCACGCTAGCATGAAAAATGCACTGTCTGAACAGACACTGTACACAGTGATGCGGCCAAGCAAGCAAAGCCTCAGCTTTTCAGGGCTAATTCCCTCTGGCTGTCAGCTGCTGTGTTCTTAAATGTCACTGAAGTCGGGGTGTAAAGTGCTCCCCCTCCTCCACTTTCTACGTGCGTCCTTCTACAAATCAGTCATGTAAACTCGATGTTAGATGGTTAAACATGGACTTTATTCTTTTTATTATTATTGTGTTTCAGATGGCAGCAGCACATCTTAAATACAGACCAGCCCTCCACTCTGTGTTAGCCATGAACTTTGCAATGGGTAGAGTTACAGCATGCAGAGAAACACTCATTTCTTTAGTATGATTAATGAGCGGTGAGGCTTAATGAGTTAGAATTATCAAAGTTAATGTTAAATATTAGCACTGATTTTTTTCTCTTTTTCATGATAAAGTCGCCTCAAATAAAACAAAAATCAGGCACTAAAACCAAAACCAACCACAAATACACTTGAGACCACTAAAGATGATATAGAGACTCCATTACTCTCAATTAAAGGACGAACCACCGAGGAGAAACATAAATGAGATTCCTCACACTCTGAAACATTATTACTCCTTTTATGGTTTTTAGTGCGGCTTGTTGTTGTATCAGTATGAAATTAGTTACATTGTGACCTTAATTAAGTCTCAGTGAAAAGCTGCAGATATACTGTATAAACAGGAAAGAGGTCCGATATTAAATAATATTGAAACTGAGACTCTGTGACTGTGAAACACTCGGATACGTCCCAAGCCGGTCATAAAGATGGCAGCCACATCTATTATGTTCTAAAATAAAGCCGATTACAATCTGCTCGTTCCTTCTCTGAATTCAAATGTTTTTGGCCAGCCGTGTCTGTTAGTGTAGCTCCGCTGCTCTGCTGTTTGACAGCTGGACTTGACTTAATATTTATACTTTGTGAACTTAAATAATATGAAACCATATGAAACCAAAACTACAAAGAAAGCTGCAGTGCTGATGAGGTTTGTCTTACTTTAAAGTTTTCTCACATTGATCAAATGTGAGTAAACAGCTTGTGAAGCACACGCTACCTGAAAAAATGATGATCATGCATATTTTTGACTGGCACAGTACGGTCTCAGGTTTGGTTGGCATGCGTCAGATAATTATGACCTTGGCTTTTGCAGTTCCCTCCCCTCCAGCTTTATTAAAGACCAAATAACACAATAAAACCTCACAGGTTGACAGTTCAGCACCTTTTGAACCCAGACTGCTCTGAAGGCAGGTCACGTCAGCGCTGAGTGACTTCGTGACAGTTCTTGAGTGGGTGCTGTCTGCAGTTTAGATTCTGCAACACTAACATGTTACAACATGCAGTATTTGTCAGATACATTTTTTCATTCTTGTGTTCGTTCATTAGATTTTATTGACTGATCTGCTTTTTGTGCGGTGAACTCTTTGCAGACAACCACACTTGTCCCCTCAATCAGTTCAAATGCAGCAACAATCGCTGCATCCCCAAACGATGGCTCTGCGATGGGACAAACGACTGCGGCAACAACGAGGACGAGTCCAACAACACCTGCTCAGGTACGCACGGGCTGCTTTCACGTCGGGTTTAGATTTGGGGAGTTTTGGATGTCAGTCGTGTGCCATCTGTCAGCGCTGCTCGTCTGTGCTCGCTGGCTCATTTTCAGTCGTTTCACATTTTATCAAATATGATTAATTCTATGAATAAACGCTGATGTGAAACCGGTGATTTCAGGAAAACGTAGCGTGGTTACAGGTGCTTCTCCGATCAGTTTTGAGGACCGTTCAGCTATGTAAACTTCTCATCTGCACAGTAGGCCATGAAACATTTGTCTCTGACGTCTTTTGATAAAAATGTTCTCACTTCAGATGTGCTTTATTCTCTAAGACTTGAACACTGGTGTCAGGTGCTGTCAAGGCAGCCGTCACTGTAATATTTTGAGGCTGTGAAGGAGCGGCGGTACTGTGCAATCAATCTCATTGTTTAAGGGCGTTCTAGTATCAAAGACTTGGAGCATCTACGAGGACACTTACAGCATATCGCATTAGTCGTACTTCTCCGGAGCTTTTTATCCTCAGAGGATCGATCGATGAGCATTAGCCAGAAGATGACCAATGTTCCCCCGTCGGTGGATTGACACGCGTATCCCACATCAGCTGCTGTCACGAGTGTGACCACCAGCACGTAACTGACGGCCCATCAGCAACAGCGCGTTTTCCACGCCCGTCTTCAACCGCGCAATTGAGTGATAAAGGGTTTGCGCCGGCCTTACATTGACATTTGGGTGATCTAGTGACCATTAGAGTTGTTGTGCAGCCGCTACACTGACTTATGCAGGTGCGATTGAATTAAGTGGCCTCTTTCTTCTTCCTCAGCCCAGCCCTGTCAGGCAGAGCAGTTCTCCTGCCAGAACGGACGATGTATACCTCGCAGTTGGAGCTGTGATCGGGAGGACGACTGTGGGGATAAGTCTGATGAAATATCATGCGGTGAGTCACGCGTGCTTTTCCCCAGACGTCACTCAAACGTCATTCTGTGTGTGACCGAGTACGTTTGTCTTGGCTCTGTTTGATTAACAGCAACATGATGATTTCATTAAACACAAGTAAAATCATTTGGGGTCATTTTCTGTTACTTCTCACATTTAATATTAGTGAGATGTTTTAACTCTACACTTTCAGGGTAAATTTAATATGCTGAAATTTCAAAAATCTCTTTACAAATGTCAAATGTATACGATGCAGTTCCCACTTGGAGCTAAATATATGTGCTAAGCTGTTCTCACTTCATAATATGATACAAGTTCTGCTGTTTTCACATTACTCTTTAATAGCACAGCATAGGGGAAATAAAAAAACACACAAGTACTTTTAAAAATATAATAAATTAATAAAATGTTGTTTTCTTTTTACAACAAAACAGCTCAGCTAGTGCAACAGGTATGAAAGAGATTTATGTAAAACAAATCAAACCAAAGCTAACAGACCTATGCAGCGTCTGTGCTGCTATACCTACACGGCTAGTGCAGTGTGGATGTTTGTACTGCTGCCTGTGGAGCTGCTGGAGGTTCAAAGACAAAGGAAGACTGATGCAGGGTGGATAGCAGGAAGCACAGGTGAACAATGTCAGCCAGCTGCCTGCTGAGGTAAAGGATTTTGTTTTAGTCAGTGGCTCCGGCCGGTCGGTGGTCCCTCGTTCGATCCCTTTAGTGTGGCTGCTTCCCAAAAGTAGCAGCTTAATGTCCAGGAGAGTTAAGGAGAGTAGAGAGATTTTGATCTGCTGGACAGTTTTAATGCAGTTTGAAAACATGAAGGTAGAAGAAGCTCAGAAGACATTTAACAACTGCAAAATTCTTGTGCATTTTTGTGACGTTTTAGAAAGGCGCTGCTTCATTCAGTGGACAGAGAGACTCAGTTATTGATGCTGTGTTCTCTGGACCAAGACCTAGACATGTCCTCACAAATGGCAGCAGCTTCGGTGGGTGGTGCTGGGTACAGTAGCTCACTGTTCTGTAGTCATGTCTCAGTGGTATTATACAATCTGTCAGCTTCACTTTGGGAAAGTTGTACTCTGTGTTCTGGGCTAATCCTAGAAGGCATAATAAAAATACATGGCATGCCATTATGACCCGAGCGCTTTGAGCTCTTTGAAGATGTATTTAACCTTTTATTGAAGCAGGGGAAAGGATGTCTGCAGCTACAAATTTCATACGTTTTCATCAGCGATGCTGAATTTGAAGCATACGTTTAAAAGGAGGTTTTAAGACTCGCTTTAATCACTATTTGTATGAAATCAGCCTTTAACAGTGATCGATGTTTGCCAAATGCTGCAGCGTGCTGTATCGCCTCAGCCTCCCTTTGTGTGTCCTAAGCCGCTTCAATATGCAGTCACAAACAGCCGGGTTGTAAGCAGTAATTAAAGTTCATGCTCGGCTTCATTCAATCATAATCAAGCTGTGCAGCAAAACATATTCTCTCCCGTACTGCTGTCTGAGCTTCCTCAGGCATTACTTCTCTGCAGGCGCTGCTCTGTGCAGCTCTGGCAGCTCACTTAGCTTCAGTGGAGCTACTGTGGGTTTAGGAACACCTGAAGCTCAGTGGTGGCCGCCTTAGAGATTGATACTAATTTGGATTTTGTTTGTCAGTAGTTTAGTAGTTGTCACACACCGTCTTCTACTGGGCACTCGGTTCGCTCGCAGCTCTGTTCGCCGGCATTATTTATGGATGCCGGTGTTTTATTTTTAACAACACTCACTGTTTACTCGAAACCTTCATTATTTATGTATGTCTCGTCTTCATTTTTAACGAATGTTAAATTCCAGCCAGACATGTGCCGTCGCTGAAACCTGACATTTTTGAGGAAAGCATCCTGTAGGACAGAAATATTATCTGTCTCCTCTGCAGCGCCTAAAAGTATTTCAGTCAACAAATCATTTCAAATATAGGCCTGTGTTTTATACTCAAGTCAATAAAGCTTCAGGCATCCAGGAATCATATCTGCGAGTCAGAAACACGGCTGGTGTCTGATGGGAATGAAAACGTTAACCTGACATTGTCACAATGTCACCTGCACACAGAGTCCACCGGACACTGTTTGATTATTCAGTCTTTTTCTAATTGTATCGTCATGAAACGTAATGTTGAACCGAGACGGAGCTCCTGGGTTTTCAGAATCAGAATCAGAATCAGAATCAGAATGGGGTTTATTGCCAAATGTTGAGCAGGTTTACAACATTAGGAAATTGCTGCGGTGCTTCAGTGCAAACATGCTGTCATAAATAGCACTTAAATAGACATGGAAAAAAATAAAAGTAGGGATAAGAATTAAAAGTGCTACGTGGAAAGATATGTTTTGCTGTTTCTCTGACTGCTGGTACAGTCTGACCTGGGACGTCCACTCCTGGAGGGACTGTGTTAACACCAGAGATGGGCAGTAACGCGTTACTGTAATCTGATTACTTTTTTCAAGTAACGAGTAAAGTAAGGGATTACTATTGCAAAAACGGTAATTAGATTACCGTTACTTTCCCGTAGGAACGCTGCGTTACTGCGTTACTAAAACCGTGATTTTTTTTGCGAGATTGTCTCATGACAGTGACGTAAGCGAGTGCGACGTTCGTGACAACAGCTGTGTGCAGATCAACAATGGATCATATATCGAGTGCAGAGAGAGTATGAGCGTGCAGCGTTTAAAGCGTGGAAGTACTGACCTTACTTTGAGTTTGATTCCATAAAAAGTGACAAAAACATTAGTGTCCGCTGTGCGTGGGAAGAAAACTTCTTTTTACAGCGAAAAAACCCCTAAACTTCCAACAAGCACCGAGTAGCTACGACGTAATGGGAAACTCACAGAGAAACTCGCAGATTCTTCCACTGACCGCGGCACACCTGCACCAGGGTAAACCTCCGCCTACCCCACTCCTGCTTTACAGGTGAAAATAGAGCAACAGGACCGCTGAGTCTTTGACTTTATTTATTTTCTGCTGTGTTTTACTTGCATCTATTTGAAAGACTGAGTGTAAACACAAAAAATATTTTATTTTATGTGCTGGAATGTGCAGAAAATAGCTTTAAATGTTAAACTAATTTCTTCCAGTCAGAGAATGTTGCATATAATTAAATGTTTACTTGATGCATAAAGTTAAAAGATTAAAACTAATAAAACAAGTTTTAAAAAGAGACTTTTCCATTTGATTACATTTTGTATGATGGATTATGCAGAAAAAGTAGAATTGGGCTGAAAGATCTATCGTTTTATCACCTACTCAGGGTGTAAATCGTGTTTTTAAAAAGTAACTAAGTAACTAAGTAATTAATTACTTTTGAAAATAAGTAATCTGTAAAGTAACGGGATTACTTTTTTGGGGAAGTAATCAGTAATTAGTTACTGATTATGTTTTTCAAGTAACTTGACCAACACTGGTTAACACTAGCATGAATGCTTTTATATTAGTTCATCAGGTGAATGTGATGTTGTTACCCTCTTGATGGAAGCAGTAAGAGTGTAAGTGTGTCATCAGCAGAAGAATCAGAAGGATGCTGGAATCATTCTTGATTCAAACATTATGTTCCTTTCCTAACATCACTTTAATCAGACAACTTTTTTCTGTTCTGTCAGATAATGCACTTTGTCACTGTGTGAAAGGGGTAAAAAACTAAAATGATGAAACGGCTAACCCAAGAGTCCCAAATGAACCCAAATGGGAATCTCTGGAAGGTCGCTGAGGTTAAAGCTATTACTAAAAAATCCCTACGGTTACGGATCTGTGGTGGAGACGGAAGATTAAACCTGAGCGTTGTGAGACACTGGGAACATCCTGCAGTCACGAATGTGAGCTGTCAGCAGATATATTTAAACTACAGCTTATCAATGTTAGTATCATTTAAAGTTATTCTTTAAGTCGGCTCCAGACTATCAGTGCATGTATGGAAAGACGTATAACAGTAATTAATATTTTTAATATTTTCAGTTTTATGGTCATGGACACCTTTAACAAACCTTCATATAAGAATTAACATGATAGTAACATTTATATTGAAGATGTTTCACCATGACTGAAATATCTCAGGACTAATGAATGAGTTTCCCTGCGATGTGTGCATCCATAAAGTGAGAAATATGATTTTAATCATTCTTGTTTTCCTGTTTTTCTTCCTCTAACTGAAACGTGCAGCTGCCTATAAAAACCTTTTTAGTTTATAGATTATTTTCATTATTCGACAGATTTATGAGACACAAGTCTTTCACTCACACTGTCGTCTTTGATTCCATACAGTGTGTTTGTTATTTTTTACATATAAAAATGTAATAGGATTCTTTTTAAAAATTATTGGTATTGTTTTTGTTTTATTTTATATCATTTTCAGAGTCTAGGTCAGTGTTGAGTTTAGGACACAAACCTGATGTTTGCTATCACATTTTACAAGCACAGCTGATTGTTTGTGGCTTCGTGAAGCAAATATTTCTTTAATTTGAACTTATGTTTGTTTATGTGCAGTTTTCCCCACCTGTGAGCCCGTCACCCAGTTCAGCTGCTCCAGTGGACGATGCATCAGTGTGGAGTGGCACTGCGATTCAGGTGAAAGCATAAACTGGCTCTAACCTTGGCCAGTGGTAACTTTATTGTCCCCAGTGGGAAATTGGTTTGCAGTCTCTTCACACAGAGAGAGAAAAACAAACAAACAAACAAACAAACACACACAAAGCCCAGAGAAAACAGCCCAAGTTTTTCATCAAAAAAGTGCATTGTGCAACGGCAACAGCCCTCATGGTTATAACCAGGATTACATATACCTTACACCCACCAGCGTTCATAACAATAATCTGTCACTGAACTTTTGTGCATGTGTGCAGATGACGACTGTGGAGACGGCAGCGATGAAGTGGGCTGCATCCAGTCTTGCTCCAATACCCACTTCCAGTGCTCCAATGGTCGCTGTATCCCCGACCACTGGGCCTGTGACGGCGACAACGACTGCGGTGACCTCAGCGACGAGACCTTAACCTGCAGAGGTGGACCTGCATGTAAGCGATGTCTGCGCAGCGTGTTAAAATGCTGATGAACAGGTTTTGAAATGACCGACACATCCTGTCTTCCATTTGTTCAAACAGCTAGTGTTAACCTGTTTATTTATAATACACCGTCATAGATTAAATCATCACACACGAGCTGCCTGTGCCACCGAGCGCTGATTTATATTTATTTGAGTGTGCAAATGATTTTAGTTGCAATTCGAATCAGCATTTAAATGTAGGTGTTGTAATTACAAGTTTAACAGCTAATCAGCTCGAGTCCACTAACTCTGTGTTCACACTGCTGTGTGACTAAATCTTATCTGCTCTGTGTGCGCGGGAATTTTACCATCAGGACTTGAATCGTTTAATCTAATTATCACACAAACCTTATGTAAGCTCCTAGAAAACTCACAGCTCGCTTGCTTGTCACTAGAATGTGTGCACATTCATCAAACCATTTCCCGATGGGAGCTGCAGACGTCTCCTCCCCCTGTGTCTAATTCTGCCCCAGAGGCTTGAATTTGTCTCCGCTGTGCTTCTACTGTTAAATAGTTTTCTGTTTTTTCATTTAAGCATTAAGCCATCACATCCAAATCAACACACACGGAATATACAATAAGGTGAGCTTGAACCAGTGAGTCAGACACTATGTCTGACTATGGGTCAGCTGCTCAACAGAAGGTTGGTAGTTTGATCCCCGGGTCCTCCGGTGAACACGGTCGTGTATCGTTGGGCGAGTTTTGCTTACCCACCCAACCATTCTTAAAACACAGGCTGTGCACGCCACAATTACACACACACACACACACACACACACACACACACACACACACACACACACACACACACACACACACACACACTCGTTTTTTTTTTTGGTAATTTATTTCAACATGTGAACAATATACAAGTACATTTAGAAAAGAAAATAAGAAAGAAAAAAAAATACTATACAAATTACATACAAAAAAACGTTCTGATTAATTTACATGTTGAAAGGGAGGAAGTAAACACTTATTTAAATTATTGCCATAAATTATCAGTTAATATTTAGTTGCTTCCTTACTGATATCATTTGTAATAAAAATAGTGAACAGATTTCTGATATACTATATCCTGTAATATCACATCATGAATTTTTACATGACATTCACTTAATTTAAATATTTTCCTTTTCTTTATAGTTCGAGAAGATCATACTTTTATAACTCTTTTTGAACAGTTTTATGTTTGGACGTTGCTTTAATTCCATATTCAGACTGTTCCACAGTTTCACTCCATGCACAGAAACACAAAAGCTTTTTCTTGTAGTGCGTACCTTCGTTGTTTTGAAGTTACAAAAACCCCTTAAATTATAACTTCCTTCTTTCAAAACAAACATACTCTGAATATTTCCTGGCAGTTCTTTATTTTTTGCTTTGAATAGAATTTGTGCTGTTTGGAATTTCACTCGATCGTAAATTTTTCAATATTTCAGTGCAAAAATAGTGAGTTTGTATGTTCCTGTAACCTGCAGTGTGGATGATTCCAACTGCTTTTTTTGAAGAGTAAAAAGTGAATGTAATGTTTTATAGTTGTTGCCCCAGACCTCTGCACAATAGCTTAAGTATGGTGAAACCAGTGAACAGTAGAATATGAAGTGATGTTTGTCAAATACCTGCTTTGCCTTGTTTAGTGTTGCAATGCTTCGTGATACTTTGGAATGAATATCTCTTATGTGAGCTCTCAGTTGAGTTTTTCATCTGTTATTACCCCCAGAAATTTATTTTCACTGACTCTTCCAATATCAGCACCATTTATTTGAATCTTTGCGTTTGTATTTAAACCACTATTTCCAAATAATGTAAGTTTAGATTTTCATATCTTAGTGAGGACCTCTCACTGACATATGCTTTCCCTGTCCCCTTACTCTAACCATGAAGAGTGGATGTGTAACCCTGACCCTCAGCCTAACCCTAACCAGCCAACAGGGGACAAAGAAATTACACAAAATTCCTAACAAGCAAAACGGGACAAAAACTAACGAACAAAAAAGACCAGGCTCATCGGGGGAAGAGGAGGACCTCAGGGTGGACTTCGGTCCACAGAGGAACACTTAAACTTTTGTCCTTAAATGTCTTCAAACTGGTGGGCACAGCATTTTGTCCCCATAAGGACTGTTGGTCTCCACAAGCATAGCAGCATGCCTGTTTTCTGTCCTCACAAGGATGTCTAAACATGTGCACACACACACACACACGCAGCCGTCGTACCCGATTGTTTGATGAAACCCGTGTGTGTGATATACTAACCAGAGCGATTAAAGAAGACAGAAATATCTCGGACACATAAACCTTAAAGACTTGTGAAATAACTCCATTCTTCTCGGGGTGCTGACCTGTTATAGACGCCGCTGCCCGGCTCACTATCATAAATATTTGCCACCAATACGTCTCTTTTAAAATAAAGGTTAACTGCGAGGTTTTTGCCCGTGACACTTTGCTGTATATCTCAAAGGCATTCATTGTCAAATTAATTTTGTTTTAGTGTTGCCGCCGGTGATCGAGTGCAGTGCCGAGGAATTCCACTGCGTCACCGACGGGACCTGCATCCCGGAGCGCTGGAGCTGTGACGGCGATAAGGACTGTGAGGACGGGAGCGATGAGAAGGACTGCGAGGGCACGAAGAGGATGTGTGACCCCAAGGCTAAGTTCACCTGCAAAGATACAGGTAGTGAATACAGCGCAGTGTTAACAACGAGCTGTGAGTTAATGTGCAGGTGACAGGTAGAAACACACAGAGCGGTCCTGGAGGTGCCACCTCTGTGTTGGGGTCCTGTTGTTGTTGTAACTCAACAATTAATGCAAACTGATGTTTCGTAGCTTTGAGATACTTTCCAGATTTTTTTGAATGTTTACACTTCATTAGTCAGCTGACAGTGATGCTGTGGGTCTGACTGCGGTAACATCGGGTCCTGAGGCATAAAAATTAAACTTAGCATGGATTTGAGTTCAGTAAGTAAACCTTTAAACAAGAGTGAATGTAGTGAAATCCAGCATATGAGAGAGTCCACAATATTTGAATGAGTTATAAATGAATCTGAGCATCTGCGTGTGGTTCTTCAACCAATCAGAGTCTGTTTAAACCGTCCACGCACCCCGACTGAGCATCTACCTTCTTGTATTAAATGTAAGAAAAAGGGCAAAAACAAAAAAAGTCCTGTAGTCCTGGAATTTTCCACTTATCACTAAACGCTTTTCCTTTTCATTTTTGCTGCATGGTGACAGGTTGGCTAAAGCACACAGTTATTATTCTCTCTAGTTGCGCCGTGTCAGATCTCTGTTCACTCATGCAGTTTGTTCTGTCCTCCTCTGAAGAACACACTGCCCTCTCTGGAAATATTCAAAAAGGCCTTTCTAAAAGAGCCGGTCTTTGCAGCTCTGACGGATGAAGGAGAGCCAGAGATGAAGAGGATAATCTGAAGCAATGCAACAAAACAGCATCTAGCGTGATAGCAGCTTAAGCAAACTATGAAGTCAAGCTCAGGCACAATCTCAGTGACATCAGCTGATTCCTCAGTCGATATGCTTCAATGGATCAGATTTAGCTTCCCCACTGGTGCTGCACATGTGCAAACCAGTTCACAGCCCAGCTTTCCCTTCCTGCTCCCAGTTCGTGCACGTGACAAAAGCGTGTGCTCTTTTTTTACGCTGTCCATGTGTGAGTATAAAAAGCAAGCACGATATATACCACCAATTAGATCATTACTATAATGCAGTGAGATGCTTCACTTGACTGTGGTGCCTGCTATTAATACTACATATTAATAAGTAATGCTAATAGTACAAGCACAGTAATTTATCCAGAAGCACTTTTTTTTTGCATGAAATATCTAATCTCATGCCTTTAAATACAGTGTTTGATAAAGTATTCAGTCACAGGGAGGAGAGTCAGACATTTAAATGGGGGAAGGATTTATTCTCAATTTGAAACTTTTAGCCTGAGACAGTTTAATGAGGAACTTCTAGCCTGGAATCACTGCCAGATATTGCAGGAATAAATCTGGATTACAGTGCCTACTGTATACAATCCATGCATCCATTTATATGGGAGTGGATATAGTGTGTGCTTTTATCAGGGATCTTTACCTTTAGCATTACACTAAGTATTACAGTGTTGCTGTGCAGTCAGGATCACGTGGATGATATCAGCAAATATTCAGTTCAATTCAACTTTATTCATACAGCACCAAATCACAACACCAGTCGCCTCAAGGCGCTTTATACTGTAAGGTCGACCCTACAAATATGAAGCTCTTTATACACTAATTGGTGAGAAATGTTCAAATGCACACAGAAAACACTGTAAATGCACTCGTCTATTATTTAAAAGTGCATTTGCAGCCACACTGAGGACCATCTCAAGAGAGTAGCCATCTCTCATTTGTGGCTACGCTAACGTTTTGTTGAATTAAATATGAAACCTGATATTTTAGTAGGTTGGTTATATTTGGAAAGAAGATAAAAAAGTATTTCACCCTCAAATAAATAATAATAAGCAATAGCCACGTTTAATAAATCCACTCAGGAGGAGGTTTCCCCGTCGTGCCGCCCACTCTGAACAAAATCCGTTTCCCTCCTTTTACATCCTCGATCCATCCTCTGCTCGCAGACTGTGCGGTTTTCAGGCTGTGTCGTTCAAGGTGAAATTTTCAGGATGGAGATAATTCAATTACACAAATGATTAACCTCCTTGTCCATGTGCATTAGCACAAAAACAGCCCAACACAGCATCTGCGCCACAAGTGTCGAGCATATTTTACTCACGGAGAAGCGTTTGTGTTTATCTTTGCAACTACGGTACCACTAAATGAGACATTTAGGACCTGACGGGTTAAATCAGCAGCGTCGTGTGAATGCATTTTTATTTAAAAGCAAACATACGCAGTCGCGGCACCATCCCATGTCAGTTTGCACCGATCTGGCGCCAAACACGCCGGTGGGATCGAAAATGTGGAAAACATACAAGCTTTGAGTGATGCTGATACATCCCAGTGTCTCTGTTATTCACCCCCCTCGTGGTTCTACCTACATCTTCCTGCCTGCAATGAGGGATTTACCAATCAGGCTCCTTTGCACAGCACAGGGAATATTGATTGTATGTGGACTTTTTCATCGGTTTAAACACAAACCAGAGAGGCAGCTTGTTGACTGTGGCCTTCTGGGAATAATACATGGCGTTTGTTTTAAGGTTATGACAAAAGAACTGAGAAATCCGTCTCCCCCTGAATGCATCACTCAGCAGGGAGCTTTATTTCTGAATCCTGTGGAAATAAGGAGATTTCATCAGCTGGTCATCAAACGTTCACCTGCTTGAAAGATTTGTGCTAATGTTTGCTCGGCTCCTGCAGGCAAGTGCATCACAAAGAGCTGGGTGTGCGACGGGGACATCGACTGTGAGGACCGCTCGGACGAAGAGTCGTGTGAGTCGGCTGCGTGCAAGCCGCCCAAGTACCCGTGTGCCAACGACTCCTCGGTCTGCCTCACGCCCGATAAGATCTGCAACGGCAAAGTGGACTGTGCGGATCGCTCCGACGAAGGACCCATCTGTGGTAATGATGTCTTATGTCTAAAGTATGTGGACACACGAGTCGTGTGTGATTACTGAGGATCTAATCCCACAACACTGGATCAACCAGTGAACATAATGTTCTACACATGGCTCCGCCTACATCCAGAGCAAAGCTCACCCACGCGCTTCTTCTATTTTATCGCGTTTTACCGTCCGCTGTCACACTTTTTGTAAAAATTCCGGCTTTTCTCGTTTTCCTTTCTGGCGTTGAGGTTTCCAAACGCAGCCTTTTGTTGTGGACAGCTAATGCGGACAGCTCATCAAACGCTCAGTCAGAAAAAGGTTGGAAAAGTTTCCGGAGTAGTTGAGTCATACCAGTGTCAACAGATTCTGACAAGTTACACAGCGGATAATTAGACATATGACAAAACTTGTCAACGGCGAGATCCAAGCTGACTGTAACGGGTGTTCTTCCTCAGGAACATTTACACCCACCTTTCAAGCCCACGAGAGAATGTTTCACATAAGAATCATTGTAAGTGGGAAGACTAAAGAGAAAGTGTCATAAATAATGACTTCCATCCACGGAAACTTTGAACGATGCACTTTGTGCATGGATGGATTAATGAAAACTTGATGTGTAGCAGCAGTTTAGAACCAAAGAAAGTCGATGCAAAGACAAGCAAGCCTTTGTTTAAGGAAAATCTGCATTTACAGGGTTTCACATCATCACACGTATGATATGCAAGTATGTTGTGATGTTCGGAATGCCAAAAATCTCCCACTGGAGCTCTTCGGTGTCCCGTCAGCATGTAACTGGTGTCTGTTGAGACCAAAGGGACAGAATATGAAGTCTGCAAGTGTTTGTCCAACAGCCTTCAGATGAGACAGATTATCTCATGTGAGCAGCTCTTCCCATCTAATCTCTTAAAAGTGAGCAGCGTAAACACGGAGGCTCATTTTCGAGAGCGTCACTAGCCGAGCCTCGTGGGGGCCTCACAGGACCCTCGAGTGTTTTTGTAGCTAAAAGAGCTTCTGGCTCCTCATTGAAAATTAGGCTGTGTTCAGATGGGACCTCAGGGGTCTGAGTTGCACCAGCTCAGCAGGATTCACACCCACCATTCAGCCACTGTGACTGTTTTGTTCATTTCTCCTTATGTTGCTAAGTCCAGGTCTCGTTCACAGCTTCATTTTCACTCCATGTTTCATCTCGAGCTGCTAATTAACGAGAACTTTACGACAGGATGAGGAGCACAAAGTTAAGACTTGTTTTTTTATGTAATTTCTGGAAAAAATGAGTTTTTTCCTGCTTTGCTTTAAATGCAAATAGACGCCACTCTTCTCCTCATGAATCTGCACCACCTGCTGTTTATGTGCCTGCTCATTACACACCACCTTTATGCTTGACTTATGATGTCTGCAGCAGCTCACAGTTTAAAAGACCACGTCTTTTTTCCTATGCGCAAATATTAAACCTTTAGGATTCCTGTCAGACAGACACAGATTCATCTCTGTGTACTTTCTAAGATTTCGGGACCTTTCTTCACCCCAGATTTGTGCCTTGTAGCCAGAGGGGGCTGCAGTCACCAGTGCACTGTGGCACCGGGGAAAGGAGTTGTGTGTTCGTGTCCCCCCGGGCTTCACCTGGACTCCAGCAACAAGACGTGTGAGGTGGTGGACTACTGCAGCCGTCACCTGAAGTGCAGCCAAGTGTGTGAGCAGTACAAGACCACAGTGAAGTGTTCCTGTTATCCAGGATGGATGCTCGACTCGGACGGCGACAGCTGTCACAGCACAGGTAACAGACCCGAGCCTTCTAATGTTTGTTTCAGTGATGCTGCAGGCTGCCTCCAGCGTGCAGCACTGCCGGTCTGTGGCTGCAGTAATAATACATTTGTCCTTGGCCGTGGTGCACCTGCACCGCGTTTGATTTTGAGTTGTAATCTCAGCTTCTGTGCGAGCGAGTAATTGAAAAATGTGAGTTTTAATTATAGAGAAACGTATAATCGATTGATTCTGCGGACGGTAGCGGCTGAAACACGAGCGCGTGATGGGAAGGTCCTCGTGTTAGCGTCTGTGAGTGGTAAAAAAGTGAGGAGGTAGTCTGAAGAACAGTAATAGACGGTGATTTAGAGTATCTATCTATTCAAATCCAATCAAATGTGAAGAGGCTCGGCTCCATGAGAGCTGTCTGTTTCCATCTCCTGTGATGCTGAGTGAGCCAGCTCTGCTAGCTGACTCACCTCAGGCCCAAACACACACGTTTAACCGGCCTGGCATCGCATAATAAAGTCAAACTTTCTCCTGATGTGATTGCTGTGACTCACTAATCCACTTGATTAGACTGCTTTGAAGCCGCTGCAACACAATAGTTGCACACATGCTGTTGGACCGTCGCGTTCAGATTTATGGACCTGGCTTTGATTACTCGCTTCTCTCTTTGGCGCCGAGATTGATGGCAGTTGCAGCTCTAATCTTACATTAACGCAGGAAAATACACAATTTTCTCTGGGAGCTGATCTGAATTGTACAGCTTCATCATAAATCACGTTTTGCATGCAAACACAAGCATTGCACCTGAATCCTGAGAAGCGTTGCTGCTGGATGCTTTGTAAAGTCCGGAGCTCACGTCTTTTCTTCCTTTTCATATCGCAGTAATAAATGGGGGGAAAAAGCTGCGAGTACGCGTCGTCTCTGCAGAAGCATTGTAGCTCGTTCGGTCGCAGCACTGAGATGTGACATTGAGGCAAGGACACAGTTTTAATTACATCTGTGTTCCCTAAAGTGTGACTGAGTAAAGCGTGCTGTGAAGAAAAGACTTGCAAAAGTTTTGAAATACTAAGTGCAGTTTGTGTACAAGTGTCCATGTGTCGCTTGGAACAAGCGTTAGCTGTGCGCCTCTCAGGAGACGAGCTGCACTGGAGGCAGAAATAGCGTCCGGAGCCTCGGTGGGCGAGGCCGAGTTTGGGATTGGGAGCGCTGTTTGCCAGCGTTACGACTTGTCGCTAGATTTAGACACTTCTCAGAGACCCTACAGCATTTATTCCTCAAAGGACACGACTTACAAATGTATCTGCTTTTTTCAGAAACGGGAAAATGCCGCGCGTTGTGTTGCCAAACACTTTGGGAACCGTCGGTTTGGCTGCATCCGATGCATATAAATGCACGCCACATTATGGCTGAGCCAATGAGAAATGTTTAAAAGCGTGTCATCTGCACAGCGCACTGAGCCGATGGAAGCCGAGTGAAGGGAATATATTGAAGCAAATTAAGCTTAATTGTTTTAATTACTATGCAAATTTTAGCAGTTGTCATTAATAGCACGGACAGCGGCTCTGTGCTGTGTGACTTATTAAAATGTCTTCTAGGGAACAAAAGAGCCTTCGATCGCTGATCGTAGCGTCTACGTATCTGCATGTGCTGCAGCATGCAGCCCTGAGAGCCCAGGAGCTCAGGCTGCCATTAAGCCCAACGCTACTATGGCATCATCTAAAGCTAGCTGCTAGCAGTTAGCACAAGGGTTGACATTCACTTTAATGGAAAAGGGAAGCAGATGTGTGATTTTAGGTAAAGCAGGGAAGGACGGTGACTTCACTAAACAAGGCAGCAGCCATGCAGACTCGCGACTCTAATATTTGCTAAACAAGATCATTTAATTCCTCGGTGTGGACGACATGTTTTAATAACAGGAGCTGGCACTGTGTGGGTACTGCGGGACAACAACGACCACCTTATCCATCCATCTGTCTGCTTATGTGCGCGTCAGTGTCTCCACTTTGTTGCAGGACTTCTTTATAAAAATAATAAAGCTGTTCTTGAGATTGAATTTGCTTCCTGCTCAGTGTGCACACACCGACAGGCCTCAGCTGGATGAATAGGAGAGGTGTCAGATTACAGCAGAGAGGAAAAAGGAGCAGAATAGGTCAGCGGCGATGTGCACGTATGTGCACGTATGCATCCGGTTTGCAGAGTCATCATTTTGGTTTGACTTTACAAAAAGACAAAAACCTGCAAGTCTTACCAAATATTTATATTTCACGTGATTCATGAGGGTCGTGGTTTATTTTAGTTTTCATGGTAGCATTATTTTTTTTCTTGTCTGTTTTTTAAATATATTTAGTAACAATAGTCAGAAATGAGTCTTTGTTAATACCTTACGGTGAAAATCCTGATGAAGACGGCCGCAGTGTTGAGTCTCATTCTTCTCATGGTGCGTTGATAACTTACACATACTTATTTCGACTGTCTCGCCTTCACCAGATCCCTTTGAGGCTTTCGTTATTTTCTCGATCCGGCACGAGATACGACGAATAGACCTTCACAAACGAGACTACAGCCTGCTGGTGCCAGGACTGAGGAACACCATCGCGTTAGACTTCCACTTCAACCACAGCCTCCTTTACTGGACAGACGTGGTGGAAGATAAGATCTACAGGGGGAAGCTCTCAGAGTCTGGAGGTATGCTCTCACACTGTCAGTAAGACCTTCGCTCATTTTTCCTCTCAGGCAGCGACGACGATGTTGTTCTGTTTTATTCTGCTGCTGTCACACAGACTCATTTCTGCTGCACGGGGCTGATATTGGCTCCTTACAGTTTATCTCAGGTTGAGCAAACTTAAAAATACTGCACAAGTCTAAAGCTTTTGTAGTACAAAGTCTCATAAAATGATGAATCAGAATTTCTCATTCGCTCTTTATTTTTGTGGGTGGCAGTGCATTCACTGAGTTCCCCAGCCTTTATTTGCCTCTGTGGAGCAGTGATATCACCTCTGTGGCTGTTCCACCCTCTGTGAAACACCCACAAAAGTCCATCCATCTGAGAATCGCTGATGGATTTTCATATATTTCTAATCCATTTGCCTTTTTTTGTAATAAACAGCTTCCCTCCAGATTATTCAGTTTCTTTGTTTGCTTCATGAATGTTTTCCTGCACTAACCACTGCTTCCTGCTGACTGTCGGTTATGTCAGTGCTGTATGAGCTACTTCCACACATGATGGGTGCAAACTGTTGGCAGCATCAGGTCTAAGCGTCGTCTGAAGTCCTCTGAAGTACTGAGGACATGCAGTTTGGTGCGGGGAACGTGCAGCACTCGAGCAGAGCACGCAGCTGTCAGCGCCCAGGGTTAGGGTCTGTTCTCACAGGCACTCAATCACACATCGCGCTGACTTAACGAGCTAGCAGGGCTCTGTTAAATCCAGACATTTGCCTTCTGGCACGCTTAGAGAAGTTCAGGGCTGAATGAATGTGAAAGAACGTGAAGTCATGCGGTCTTGCTGCCAATGCTGTTTCAGGGGTAACGGGAATCGAGGTGGTCGTGCAGCACGGCCTGGCCACTCCGGAGGGTCTGGCTGTGGACTGGATCACTGGGAAGCTGTACTGGATCGACAGCAATCTGGACCAGATCGAGGTGGCCAAGCTTAACGGAGACATGCGCACTACGCTCATAGCCGGAGGGATGGAGCATCCGCGGGCCATCGCTCTCGACCCGGGACAGGGGTACGTTGGGCACCAGCTCCCTCATTTACAGACTCGGTAGCTGTTTTTCCATCAGGCACCAAAATTATGAGAAAAGAAAAACACGCACATCCTCCGTCTGCTCTTCACGTCTGCATCGGCCTTGATGTATGAACATGTCTGTCATGTTGGGTTCATTAAAGCAGCAGTTATAAAATCCAGTCAGTAGTGCTTTGCTCTTTATTCCAGTAATAAGAGCTGCTGTACCTCCTGCTTTATATGCTTTACTTCTCTCTTGATCTTCGAGAATGTTTTTCTCTGAAACACTTTAACCACCGTTTTTAAAAACAAAAGCTTTGTCCTTATTTGAATCATTCGCCTCTGGGCCCAGTTTTCAAATCGTGCTGTTGTTTATCCTGCTGAGATGCACAGAGAGGGTCTTTGCAGAATGATCTGTGGCTTTGAAGTGAATGACTTTTCTGTGCCCTGCAGTCAGCAAGCATGTCTGCAACAGCAGCGTAACAGGTCCAGCTCATTATTAGCCACTGATACGACACATCTGGAGACTTCGTATGTTGTTGGTGCCTGAAGAGAAAGAGAACAGTGGGAGCTCGTCATGTTTAGCTTGAAATGCACGAGGCATTGCTTAAAGGCTGCAGGCTTATAGGTACCTCATGTGTGTTTTTGTTGTAATAATGCTTTTTGGATTAGAGTGATTTAAATCTCCTTTATAAGAAACATATTCCAGCACGTGGGAACAGGAAGAGTCAAACTTCAGGACATCTGGATATATGTGCATATATTTATCTCAGCTAGTGAAACAATGATGCTGTTACGTGCATAATAGTTTTCTTTTTAATATCTTACATCTTCTCAGAAGTCCTCTTCAGTTAGTGTGAAGTAGGTGGAGGTTATGTTTCTATACGTGGAGATTGTCCACATGCTGTCTTTGTTACACAAAGTAAATGAATAAAAGACGGATAAACTGGTAAATGTCTGAAAGTAATTACAATCATGCTTTTGATCATTTTAACACACATGTAGGTGAGGATTGCTGCTTACGTTTGTCTGCTTTAAGTCAGGTGACTGTTTTCTGTCAGGACGTCGATGCATAACAAAGGCTTGGATCTGAATATCGGAGTTTCTCATCCTCACCTTTCTCGTCATTTAGCCAAACGACTCAGTCTTTGTCTCCTCTGACCAGAAAACCTTTGTCCAGACAGCAGCGTGGTGTGGATTTCAGAGCGGGCACCTCCTCAGTCCATGGCGATGTAAAACTGGTTCCAGTGTGGTCGGTCACACTGGTGTTGCAGCTGTTTCCAGTTCATGGCAGCTTGAGCGTTGGTTTGTTCCTGAACATCCCAGGATGACAGTTTAGGTCTTCTTTCAGAAACTGATGACACATCTTTATATCTACATGCTTTTGTTTGAATTGATGAAACCTGTCCCAGCATGTGGGAACATGTCATCGTCCTGAGACCTTTACTGAGGAAGTATTGGTGAGTCCAGTGAGCGCTGTCTTTATTCTGCCACAGAGACATCGTCAGTTGTAGTCGGTTATTTCAGTAATTAAACCAAGTGAGTGTACGTATGTGAGCCTGTCTGTATACTTTTGACCTGTGTAGTTTAGAGACGATCCAAAAAGGACCGGGCGTCCACATGTGGGGACGTCACATTTTGGGTTGTCTAGACCACAAGACTAAATTTTGCTCTTTCCAATGAGCCATGTTGTTCAAAGGGGCAAAGTTGTTGTTTCTCATTTAGTTTTTGTACTAAATGCTGCTGTGTTCAGACTCCAAATAAAGAGTTTTGCACATCGTTAGTCAGTTGTGACTTTATGGTGTTCTATCGAACTCTACAAAGGCAAATAGCAAAGAGAAATTAAAGATGCATGCTACGAAAGTGCTCGGGTCTCAGGAGGTTAAAGTCATTCAAAGCTGTACAATCATCCCACCCGGAAACCAGCCAAAGGAGTCATTAGGAGGCTGAATCACCAGGACGTTTATGACATGGCGTTCAAGGCCAGCGTAAGAAAACCTCTTTGTTCTGTTCTGGTCTGGAGCAAAATGTCCCGTCAGAAATATGACCGGCTGCTCCTGTTTGATCCAGTGCAGTGTGGTTCGCTCCTGTTGACACAGGCAGTGTACTGTGAGCTCAAATTTAGCAGTAAAAGACGCAACATGCCAATTTTCTGTCCTCACAAGGACGCCTAAACATGTACACACCCACAATCTGAATTTACCCTCAGTGCTTTGCATCAGTGCTTAATAATAATAATAAATATAATAGAGCTCTACCCATTAAGACGACACTGCTTGACATTAAAAAAATACCCGAGACATGTTAAAAATAAACGAGTTACTTTTTTCCAAGAGCAAAAGTAAGAAATCGGTTATGTGCGTAACCACCGCGATCCTGGAAGTCGAGTTAATTTTACACTGTCTGTCTACAGCATCCATCATCAGCAAAGCATGAATCGGTTTGCCTCTGCCGCTGGTGTGCTGCTCGGATTTCACTGAGAACTAACCACGAGTTGTATATTTTGGCCGGTGCATTTAAGATTAGAGCAAAGCCAGACTTTCCAAAAATCAATTTAACACTCTTAAGAAATGAGTAATCTGCTCATGCACTCCCCCTATAGCGGGAGGATGACTACAGTACATTTCATGGTTGTGCAGAGTAGGATTAATGGCTGCTTTTGGTGCCTAAAGGCGCATTTCCATTACAGGGCAATAATTCTAATCTAATTACTCAAATCCACTCAAAGTAGTGGGTCATTGATCAGGGACGCCTTATCAAGTGAATAAGGCTATCGATCTGCTCGAGGATATTTCTTCCTAACACAGTGTCGTTGTCGTCGGTGTGTGATTTAAGCTCGAGGACCCGGTTTCCCGTCCGTTCTGGATGACCTTGTGGACCGGCGTTAGCGTTGATGTTCGCTGCGTTGGAGTAGGACTCGGGGTAGTGTCCTGGCCGCATCAATAATGGTGTTCATTTTCAGGCCTCATTGAGCTGTGAAAAGTCATAATAAAACAGATGGCCTCCCATTTCCAGGCCTGTCACAGATGTTGAGGGTTGCGCCGGATCGCTGGTGCTGCTCTTGGACAATCATCATTGCCACTGTCTGTGTTAACACACGCAGTTACAGCATCATTTTATTGCGAGCAATTACCCCATTTTTCAGCTTCTGGCTTTGACAAACAGCAGTAAATGATGGCTTGTAAAGCCTAACAGGCAGTTTTGTGGATGTATGTTTTTTTCTTGGTCTGTTGTATAAACATTTTTCCTTTTCCAAGGATCCTCTTCTGGACCGACTGGGATGCTACTTTCCCCCGAATCGAGGCTGCATCAATGAGCGGAGGAGGCAGACACATTGTGTTTAAGGACATGGAGATTGGAGCCTGGCCTAACGGACTAACACTGGACCATTTGGAAAAGAGAATTGTTTGGACCGATGCACGGTTAGTCTTCATCTTCTTTGTAGGACTTCTGAGGCATGTGTGGCATTAAATTCTCCCAGCAGGCATGAAATAATGGAGAAAATGTAATATCTGGTACAATGGCCACCTCTTGGTTTAAGTGGGTCTTGAACAATTTAGTAGGTCCATCAGTGGACTGGAGGGTTTCACTGTGATCTCCCTGTGTCCACTCGTCCCCTTCGATGCATTTGAAGAGTCGTTTAAAGCACTGATACGCTGTCGGCCTCTCTTGAACAGCTCCGACGCCATTTTCTCTGCCCTCTACGATGGTACGGGCGTCATCGAGATCCTCAGGGGCCACGAATACCTGTCCCACCCCTTCGCCGTGTCTCTCTTCGGGGGCAGTGTTTACTGGACGGACTGGAGGACGAACACTTTAGCGAGAGCCAATAAGTGGACCGGGCAAAATGTGACGGTCATCCAGAAGACGAGTGCTCAGCCTTTTGACTTGCAGATCTTCCACCCCAGCAGGCAACCGCAAGGTGAGCTCGTTATTTCTGGCTTTGCTGTTAGAAACGGGAAAAGCTTCGATGGCTGGATGTGTACAACGTGTTTAAGGAGTTTGAAATAATGAATCAGAGCATTCAGTTATAACACCAATAAAAAATTGAATTTGGGTTTAATCCTGTCGTACTAGAGGAACTACTGTGGATTCAGTCTCATGTAGCAAAAGGAAGAAAAATGAAGCATATTGCAATTAATTTCAGCTTCTGCCTTTGCCTTAATTTGGCCTGTCAGTCAATGAGCATGTGTCTGAATGAAAAGGTAGTCATGCAGAGAATTAGCTAGCTTGAGTTAATGGTACCTTTTAATGTTTTTTTTTCATCATCCATATTATTGTAATTGGCTTATATTCCCTTTTTTTCTTGTACAAAATGTGAATAATGGAAGCTGCTGAGTGAGGAGCACATCTGCCAGTGAATAACTGTGGCATGTCCAATAAGCAAATCAATTAAAGTGTGAATGGGGTGTTGTGATTGCAGAAAATATTCAAAATACTTCTGAAACTTCATTAATATTCACTCCAGATCTGTATTCGCATCGCCGTGGAACAGGTAATCGATTCAGCGAGATGCTAAGAAGCCAAGTTCCTGACCACAAAAGAAGCAGAGTTGATGAGCTATCTGACAGGAGGCCTACACGTGTTTTATTTGATATGCAGATCGGGCTGTGAGATACAGTGCCAGGCTTGAAATTAATAGCACTGACTGCATTTTCAATCAACTGTTTTTTTTCTTTGACATTGAATTTTGATTTATTTGTAAAACAGATGCATCAGAATTAAACCTGGATTTTGACAGTTTGGTCACATGTGCCAACAACCTGATCGATGTCTCCATCAAGTATCAGCCCTGTCCTCCTTCCTCATGTGTGATGCAGATGTTTTATCTGTCATCACCAAGACCTGTCGGTAAATCTGCATGCACGCGCTGAACGAGCCGAGGCTTTATGGACCTGAGACACCAGGACCGAGCAGAAGGTTACTTTAGCTTATCGCCTCTTTAAGACTGTATATTAGAGAGTAAGAACACAACAGGGTGATGACAGTGAGTTCTACTGATGCCGTTGAACTGTTGGAGAAGCTCGACTTGGGAATCATCTGAGCCTGCAGAGGCGCTACCGTGACTCTAACACTATCACTGCAACTTTCAACATGTCAGTATGCATTTTATCCAGGCCTGTCGGCGTTAATCGCGTTAAAATGACGTTACCGCCAAAACTGTAGTAACGCGGCTAACGCGGCTAGTCCCTTTGCGTGGGGCTAGGCGGAGCCAACACGTTAGCGGGGGCAGCTTGTTAACGCTGACAGCCCTAATTTTTGTTACCGCAAAATGTGGTTGTCAAGGAGACGGCGTGATTAACATGTCCAAATTAGTAAATAAACGTTGCATATACTTAACAAACTGAACTGTGTGTGTTAGAGAGTAGACCACGTGTTTACTGCAGGTATTACAGTCGCGGGTCCTCTGTGACATCATGAGCTGTTACAGTCACATCCACAGCCTGTGACATTCATGCATCTGAGTTAGTCAGACCGTACCCAGCGTTATGCTTCTCTGCATGCAGCGTACGGCTGTGTGCAGATCTGCTTTACAGGGTTTGGAGTGTTTAAGAAAAGCGATGGTTTTCCAAAACTTTGCAGTCGGTGTTATTTTCTCGATTTCTCACCTTGGTCACGCTAAGTGTGTCCTGTGCTTGTTGGGTTTCTGTTTTAATGTTGCTAACGTCATCTCAGTTCATACACTCAACAACACTACCTGATAGACTGAACAACACCCATCCATCCATCCATCAATACAATATTGATACAATATTGATATTGTATCAACATTGTATCAACATTGTATCAACATTGTATCAATATTGTATCACTATTGATACAATGTTGATACAATATTGATACAATATTGTATCAACATTGTATCAACATTGTATCAACATTGTATCAATATTGTATCACTATTGATACAATATTGATA
Organism: Copadichromis virginalis; assembly: GCF_057382275.1. Lineage (NCBI taxonomy): Eukaryota > Metazoa > Chordata > Actinopteri > Cichliformes > Cichlidae > Copadichromis > Copadichromis virginalis. The sequence goes on from NC_140633.1 coordinate 39,924,299, forward strand.
CAATGTTGATACAATATTGATACAATATTGTATCAATAGTGATACAATATTGATACAATATTGATATTGTATCACTATTGATACAATATCAATATTGATACTGTATCAATATTGATACTACAGAACTACAATATTGTATCAATAGTGATACAATATTGTATCACTATTGATACAATATTGTATCAATATTGTATCACTATTGATACAATATTGATACTGTATCAATATTGTATCAATGTTGATACAATATCAATGTTGATACTGTATCAATATTGATACTACAGAACTACAATATTGTATCAATAGTGATACAATATTGTAGTTCTGTGCTGTATCATTTCTCTCCCTCACGCCTGCTATCAGGCAGCCTCTTCACTGAATTCAGCAGGTTAGTTAAAAATGGCATCAAGTTGTCTTTAACAACAGACATGTCCTAATACAGGGACCTCAGTGTCAGTGGACGTTCTGTCCTCGCAGTCACGGTAGATGAGTGTGAGCCAGGTCTTTCACCCAAAGAAGAGAGACAGCGCGTCGAATCCTTTCTGGAAAAAGCTCAAGTGGGGATGAGCTCACTATTAGTCACTTTAGCCAGAACCTGTGTCTCAGGATGTGATGCTTCACTGACCCCTGAACATCTGGATCGGAAAAGAAATGAAGGTGGGAGAAATGAGCACAACACCCAGCTTCCCTCTGAAGCTTCCAGCAGGGGCCGAAGGAGGGCCCAGGAGAGCATCGGGGCAATTCTAATGAATGACAGCAACAGGAAGCTTATTTTCATTTGGCCGTTATAAAGAGGCAGTAACATAAAAATCTATACTTTCAACAGTTTAACCAACACATGCTGATGTGTTCCTGTAACATCATGGTGCACTTACATTAAGCTCAGTGATTAGACTGCATAGACATTAATGTCTCCACTGAGTTTCTGTTTTCAGCAGTTGGGTCAGTTTTTCACTATAATCTATTTAGTGGCGTGAAACGTACAGCTGATGATAGCTCTACCTTAATTTTCTTCTGTTCCTTTAGTGACTGATGGACACAAACATATAAGTTCTGCATTCAGAGGCTTTAACAGAAAATGAATGTGTTTGTTTTCTTCTTGTTTTTGAGAGGTAACAGTTTCCGCTGCTTCTGAAAGTTTCAAATAAAGCAACACTTTGGCTGCGATGTTGCTGCCCGTCGCTCCTCCACACGGCGATTCAGCCAAGTGCAGCACCGTTAGCGTGTTTCCTTGTTAGCATACTGAGTCGGCCGGGTGTTGTTTCCAGAATGCAAAGACAGAGATGCTTCTTTTCAGTCTAAATGAGCCGCATTTGTAATGCAACGAGGTTCTCCAGTGTGCTGCTGAAGGAGCTTGGGAAATAAGCTTTGAATGAGCTTGTTTGACACGAATCATCCAGAGTGGATAGAGAAATGCTTTTTTCTGATGCATGAAATATGACTGTAGCATGATGAGAAATTATTGAACTGTGGGTGATTTTCTTTAGTCTGACTGAGGTGATTTAGTGTGAAGAGAGTACAGTAAGAAATGGTGCAAACTCAGTCCTTTGTATTGCGCCTACAAGGGCACCGCTCAGTTTAGTTTGTGGTAGCAGAAGCACAAGTGATACTGTCACCTTTGATGCGAGAGGCAGAATATGAAAGACGATTTTATTTGTATAATTTCATGTATTTGTAAACCTCCAAACTCATCAAGATACGTCAGGATCAGCTGCAAAGCCAACGTTTTCTCCGTGTTTAAGAACAGACGTCCTAACATATTTGACTTTTTCAGCGTTTCTCTCGTGAGTGTGACCTTTGTTCAGAACTTGTGTCGGAGCTTTCATTTATTCTCTTCAGAAGTGCCCCACTTTCATGCTTTCTCATTTATTTTCTGCTTTAATGCCACACGAGTGCAAAATGATGCTTTCATTTCCTTACGTGCAGTCAGACGGACCTGTAAATGTCACCGAGGCTTTTTAGTCGAGTTCGCATCCAGTTATTATCCCGTCTGATCTCTTAACTCCTCATTTTACTTTGTGTTGTGTTTTCCTCCCTTCCCTCGCTCCCGTCAGTTCCTAACCCGTGTGAAAAGAACGATGGACGTGGTCCCTGTTCACATCTGTGTCTCATCAATTACAACCGCACAGCCTCCTGTACCTGTCCACACCTCATGAAGCTTTCCACCAACAAACAGTCCTGCTTTGGTGAGTGGGAACACCTTTTATATTTCCTCTTTCTTTAGATTACACCAACGTCCATATCGGTCATTATTATAACTCCTGTCTGTGAAAACAGAAGGTGCACTATGCCAAGTGATCGGTTGCTTAATTATCTCACCAGCGCTGAAAAGGTTCCTCCTGTATGTGCGGCGGTCCGAAATCCGTGGCGTGGACATCGACGACCCTTACATGAACGTCATGACGGCTCTGACGGTGCCAGATATCGATGACGTCACCGTGGTGGACTACGATTCCCAGGAGGAGAGGATCTACTGGGCCGACATCAAAACTCAAACGATCAAACGAGCGTTCATCAACGGCACCCAGCTCGAGACTGTCATCTCCTTAGGTGAGTCGATTCCAGACGTTAGTAAATGAAAAGATACCCTGAAGGTTTTTGTTTTGTTTACACGGCTCAATACATTTATCAGACAAGCTGTCCTAAAAACAAGGAAACACAAATATTTGAGAAATCTGTCAAAAACATGTTTATAAGGACAACGACGAGCTGACTTCAGTTTTCAGAGTCAAGATTCCCTTTAAATATTTTTCTGTTCAGGAATGCAAGTAAATAACTTAAATTTGGTTTCTTAATCAAAAATAATAAGTTTGAATAATGTTTATAAAACAGTAGAGCTCAAAATTCCTGGATATCGACAAAAATCTTCAGCTAAAGAGCTCATCAGTGGAGCGACTGTTACAGAAAACACGTATATACCAGTACACATGGGTGGGTATTACTATTCTCTTATTACATTATTATGCACATGTTTGTATATTCTTATGATCAATATATTAAATATGACATAAGGATAATTGTATGGAGATTGCAGGTGTACCAGCACAGTTGGGTGTGGATTCGTACACCATGTTCTTTTCTGAGCTAACGTGCACGTCTTTAGACTTTAGAGGTGTTCGTTATATTAAAGTTTGGTAACTGAGATTAATTATTATCACAGTGATTATGTGTTGCTGTTTCCATCTGTTCTGCATTATATAAGCATGTGTGTATGTTGTTATGTTGCTTCTTATGTATCTTGTTTTCATGTATTTCATTGAAGCACGAGCCTGACAGCTTTTTCACGCCCTTCCTGACAGATATAGTCAACTGCCGCGGTCTGGCTTTAGACTGGCTTTCCAAGAACTTATACTGGCTGAGCTCTGAAAATGACGAGTCCCAAATCAATGTGGCTCGCTTTGATGGGTCCCTAAAGACGTCCATCATCCACGGCATTGATAAGCCAAGGTGCCTTGTAGTGCACCCTGCCAAGGGGTAAGTAGATTAGAGCAGCCTGTGCACTTTATGAGTACTTCACCTTCAGTGTGTGAGGAAGCCTCACCTGGAAAAACGAGGGATCACAGCCTGTTGTATAGAAACTGTTCTACATGCTTCGGGTGTTTTCACAAGGCTGTCAGAGCAAATGTTTTGGCCCACATTCAAGTTACAGTTTAGAAAACAACAGTCATTGATTGCGCTGTATAACTTTGATGTTATACTTTGATATTTTGCCTTTTTGAATTACTGCATATTCGTTTCACATCTTCTCATGCAGGAAAATGTACTGGACAGACGGCAACACCATTAACATGGCCAGCATGGATGGGAGCAACAGCAAGGTGCTCCACCAGAATCAGAGGGACCCTGTAGGTCAGTCAGAGAGCTTTGGATGGCATGCTGTCAAGCTGTACCTGATCTTTGATTCAATTCAATTCACCTTTATTTGTATAGCTCCAAATGACAACAGCGGTTCGCTCAAGATGCTGCATGTTGTAAAGATCCTGCAATAATACAAGAAAACAGGGAAACAATCAAACGACCCCGTGTGAGACAGCGGGGAGGAAAAACTCCCTTTTAACAGGAAGAAACCTCTGACAGAACCAGGCTCAGGGAGGGGCGGGGCCATCTGCTGTGATTGGTTGAAGTGAGGGGATGAAGACGTGCTGTGGAAGAGAGCCAGAGATTAATAATGAAATGCAGAGTGTGCATAAACACATAGTGAGTGAAGCAGAAACAGTCTGTGGTCTAAAGATATTTAACCAGATTATTAACTGAAGTGATTTATAGCAGATGTGCTTAGTCTAATATATTTAATCGTGGCTCAAATGTCTGAAAAATGTCTGATATCCTACTTCAAACATTATAGATCCACCAAGAAAATAACATCTGAGTGTGTCTGCAGTTTAATTCAAATAGACGTCCTGGAGTTTACGTCATTCCAGATGTGTTCAAAGTGATTTGTACTATGTCAAAGGCACAATGATCTCACTATAATACATCTGCACTCACTTATCCTGTGTTTGCATGTGCTGACTTTTACTGACAGATTTAGATGTAATAGTTGTACCTGTTGGCATTTACACAAACTCGTCGAGTTATCTGATTGGGCAAAATCATCAAATATTACCAAAAGCAGTTTTGGGTGAAGGTCTTAAAGTGTAAAGTAAAATAGGCGGCACGGTGGTTAGCACTGTTGCCGCACAGCAAGAAGGTCCTGAGTTCGATTTCTGTGTGGAGTTTGCATGTTCTCCCCGTGTTTGCGTGGGTTCCCTCCGGGTACTCCGGCCTCCTCCCACCATCTAAAGACATGCAGTTTGTGGGGACAGGTGAATTGGATAGTCCAAATTGCCCACAGGTGTGAATGTGAGTGCGACTGGTTGTCTGTCCCTGTGTGTTGGCCCTGTGACCCCGCCTCTCGCCCTGTGACATCTGGGATAGGCTCCAGCGACCCTGAAAAGGACAAGCGGAAGGTCTTAAAGTGTCTGATAAAAATCAGCTCATGTTTATTCAACCGAAGCAAACATGTATACATCAACACATTCAACATGTAAATCAATCGGTTTTATGCTGTTGAGGGTAGTTCAGTGATATCTGCTGAGACAGCAGTTATTTGGCAGGTCTCTGTTCTGGTTCATTGGTCGGGCACCACTGTCACCTTTGAACATCTGTACAGCAGTTCACCTTTCTGGCTCCAGTCATCATGTTGTTGCCGCTGTCGGATTCCTTCTCGAGTGTAGATATGGAGATACTGTTGTTTATGTCGTTTTTAGTGATGTGTGAGGGAGAGGCAAAGAATATTTGTCCTGGACAAATAGAGTTGTGTTGTACAGTGCAGCGGGTTTTCCTGCAGATAAAACTCAGATGTGAAGAGAATAAGCTTATTGCCATTAATTCAAATATGATTTCATTACATTCATTAGATTCCCTTTAAATGACTGTGAGATGTGAAACATGCCCGACATCCAAGAAACCTTCAAATATCCTGTAACCAAAGACATTTAGGGCGGAGGCGTGGCACCAAACTCGAGAGTGTGGGAAATAATCTTGTGAAAAGACTGTTGTTGCTTAAAAACATGATTTTTTAAATAAGAATTAGTGAGATTTTTGCTGAATAAAAGAGAAGCAGGGTGAAGTATACCACTGTTACTGTAAATGTAGGCAGTGTTTCAAAAAGATCTTCTCTAAATGTAACAAATTTACACGATGTAGCAATAATGATAATAATACAGTAAAAAGGAACAATTCAGATACTTGAAAGTAAAACTTAGAAAACTAAAAAGATTAAATTTTATTCAAAGACTAATAATTATATTACCAACACTTTTTAAGAGTTTAAGATGTTTTTTTCAGTAATTAGCAGGATTTCTAGAACTCTTCAGCCTGATGTTGTGGAGCCGCTGGCTCATGCACAGCTGCTGTCCTCGGCTATAACTGCTTCCTTTTCTTTAGTTGATCAGTAGAAAAATGTACCTGTCGGTTTTTCAGAAGGAACATGACATCATCCAAAGGTGCACACGTGGACCTTGTCGCTCTGCTGTGATGTATTTTTACACAACACAGGTTTTCAGAAATGACACCAGTATCATTAACTGGATGGTTAGTTAGTGCTTCCTGCGTAATGTTCATGAGATTCATATTTCTGTTATTACTCGCTGTGACTGCGTTGTGTTTGTCTGCCTGCATGCGTGTGCAACATCACGGCACAAACATCCACCGTGCTGTGAGCTGCCACAAACACAGTTTAGCATTATTTGGAGGGAACATGTGTTCTGTATCTTTATATCTGCCTGCATGTTTTGTTAATCAGGATGGTGAGCTTGTTGTAGCTGAATGAACTAGTTTTGAAGAAGTGCTGAGGAAACATGGGGGGGGGTCCGGGATTCACTGTCACTGTGAATGTATTTCTAGGTCCACATGTGAAGTATGTTTAGCTGATGTATGAATTAGAGATGTACCGATCCGATATTACGTAGCGGTATCGGTCCGATATTGACCTAAATTACTGGATCGGATATCGGAGAGAAATAAAAAAATGTAATCCGATCCATTAAATATAAAAAAAGCACCTCACAAAACTTGCGACACGGCGTAACTCGGCTCATAACCTCAGCATGTCGGAGCGGTGTGGTCAGGTGATAGAGTGGCTGTGTGTTTTTGAAGCCTGCTACCAAACCAGCATTTCATCTCTGAGGAAGTGATCCCAGAGAGAAGTAAAGCAAGTGTGTAAGTTCATCTCTGAATGTTTGTAAAGCATTCCAGTGTTAAGCTTAACAACCAATACCTGGAGCGACTGCCTCTTCTTGCTGCTACTTCAATCTGAAACTGCTTAATGATCAGCTGATCGGCTTTTCTGTCTTCTTTGCTTTTGGCCCACTTTGCACCAGAAAGAGGAAACCAGCGGCTGAACAACAGCAGCACGTTTAAGCTTGATCAGCTGTTGTTAGAATGTATTTAATGTTACTTTCTACTCGAGGATCTTTTTCTACAGCTGACGGCTGTAACTGTGCAGGGGCGGATCTAGCAAAGTTTAGCCAGGGGGGCCGATAGGGCATGAACAGGGAAAAGGGGGCACAAAGACATACTTTTCTTTCTTATTCTCATTTAAAATGTCGAGCTTTTAATAAATAATTATCTGAATCTGACACCCAAAGTCCATTACTGCATATAGTAACTGTTAAGTCTAATATACCCTAGTAAGCTATAGTACTTTTTCCTTTGGGAAGGTACCATCTGTGCAGTCTGCAGTTCTGTTGAAGGAAGATGTTGAATCTATTTAATTATTTTTAAAAAAATAATTTATTTCTGTGCATTTTTTTTCCACACTGCATCAAATTAAATGGTGAATGGCCTGTATTTGTATAGCGCTTTACTCAGTCCCTAAGGACCCCAAAGCGCTTTACACTACATCCACCCATTCACACACACATTCACACACTGGTGATGGCAGCTACATTGTAGCCACAGCTGCCCTGGGGCGCACTGACGGAGGCGAGGCTGCCGGACACTGGCGCCATCGGGCCCTCTGACCACCACCAGTAGGCAAACATGGGGTTAGTATCTTGCCCAAGGATATTTGGCATGCAGCTAGGAGGCAGCCTGGGATCGAACCACTGACCTTCTGATTAGTGGCTGACCTGCTCTGCCACCTGTAGCTCAGGTGGCAGAGCAGTTGATTACAAAGTTGATTACGTCGATTAAGCATCATGAGGTGGGGGGTGTGGTTCCCTATTTTTTTTTTTTTTTGCTGGGAGTTTGCAGCCCTATTAGTCAGGTTGCTAAATATTTCTGCTAAGTACTCTTTAAAACACCAGAATAGGGAGGATGGTGCAGGTTTAAGTTTATTAGATTGATCAGTTTTGCTGAACTATGAAATATTTTGGGTGGAGTGTGTTTTTTACATACAGGTATAACAGAATAGCTTTAGTGTTGTTGTTTATTTAAACTTGAGTATAAACTTATACAAAATGCAGCAAGATATTAAAAAAACAGTTTTATTGATTAAAAAACATATCGGTATCGGCACATATCCAAATTTATGATATCGGTATCGGACATAAAAAAGTGGTATCGTGCCATCTCTAGTATGAATATGTAATGTTTCCTGTGCTGGCGTCAGGTGATGCTGACTCATCCCTGACAATAAGCTTTAGCTCGATTTAGCAAAAACAATCGTCTGTTCTTCATCTCGACTCGCTTTTGTTACACAGCTCAAGGTCAAACACCCAATTTGTCACACACAGCAGCGTCGTCTTCACAGGGTTTTTCATGCTCCTGGGCCTGTCAGCAATACAGATAGGATGCTGCACAATATTTCACTGGCTTCATTTATGATTATGGGGCAGACCTGGGGACAAGAGTAAATTAATGATGCATTGTGACTGTGAATCTGCCAGACATAAATCCAACACATGGTGGGAGACATTGAGTTGTCCAGAGGTACACAACTGAAATTGCTTTTAGCTCCCACCATTAACAGTGATATTCCCGCCATTACATCAGGCAGGAAATGGATTCAAAAGCAGTCTGCTTCCTGTTTGTTCATTTTTCAAGCCAGCTGGAGTCCTGTTAAACAAATCCCCCACAAACAAGCAGCAGTAAACACGTGAGCATTTCTATTAGCACGCACTGCAGGAAAAGCATTTACGCAGCATCACAGAGGTACGTTTCAAAACTGCATCACCTTAACCTCCGTGTAGTGCACTTGTTCTCAGAAATACCCAGTGAGAGGACTCGATACACGGTATTATTTTTGATATCGGGGGGGAAATAACCAAATAAGAAACTGTTAAATTAATTAATAACGATATTAATGATACAAACGGACAGAACTTATAATATTTGATGTGTGGCTCCAAGATTAACATTATCATTTTGCTATTAGGTAGCTGCTACCTGATAATCTAGCAGGTACCTGATAGCAGTGACGTGGCTAACGTTAACGTGGATCCCAGTACAAAAAGTAACTGTCTGGATTTAAACTGCTAAAAATAACCTATAATATGTGAAACACGTCTTAAGTGTCGGTCATGAATGATATCAAGTCATCTTGAGCCACAAAAACATTCCTGTCACAAGGTCGAAGCTGCAGTCGGTGATTTTTATCTTTTATTTATCCAGTTAAAAAATCTGGTTGACATTAAAATTGTCTTTTTTAAGCTTTCTGGCCAACAGGGCAGCAGAACGCACGACAAACATAACAAAAGTCCTGCAAACATATTCCAAGTGTCCAGACTGGTTATAATGTAGCTACAGTAACACAAGTTTTTACATTTTATACACATCGCATTTGTAAATCCTGTTCAACAAGGTCTGTTTATCAATATAAGTAAAGACATTACACATGGAAACAATCCGTTTTTGGCGCAACACCGGACAAGTTAATATTTATAAGTGTTTAATACTCAGTGTGTTTGAAACATAGACTTTACTGACCTCACAAACGTTTTCATAAAGTCGGTTCTGAGTTCAGCTGCTCGTGAGAGGAGCTGTGTGAAGATGGATTAATGTCCAAGTGTCCTTTTTTTACTGTAATACCTCAAATGACAACATAATTTTAATCTACACCCATCATTATTTTACATATTCAAATGTTACATTTTGTATTTTTGTCCCTAATGATGCTTTCTTTGCTGACTCGATATCCTCTCCTGACTCGCTGTGTCTCAGGCCTCTCGATAGACTACGCTGCCAACAAGCTGTACTGGATAAGCTCGACCAACGGGACCATCAACAGGTGCAATCTGGATGGCAGTGGGCTGGAGGTGCTCGAGACTGTAAAGAGGGAGTTAGCCAAAGGCACAGCTCTGGCCGTGATGGGTGAGTGGAGCTTGTCACAAGTGCATCAGATTGGTGCCGAGGATTACTCAGAGTGTGAAAGGATTACACGTTTAACCAGTTAAGTGGCTTTAAAATGAAGCTGTTTAGAGAGTGCATGCAAACAGCTGTGCCTCACTCTATGTGAAGAATTAGGAGCATTAGATAATTAAAACACAACAGAGCAATGATTGATGATTGATTTTCTCACCCTTTCCATAATGAGAAGGGTGGAGGATGTTCATTACGGAGTGATTCTTGGTATCAGCGCTCAATCCAGCGTGTCACACCATCTATCAGCGAGTAGGTTCGTTCTGAACGCCTGAAATCTGCGTCAGCATGTTGTAGATGAAAACCTGCCTGCAGAAAACATCTGTACGAATATACCGGATGCTTCTATGATGCTGGCAGCTACGAGGGGACGAGTTGGAAGTAGAACCAGTTTGCACGTACAGCGTGAGTGGGTTCCTGTCCAGTTCATTAGCTGATACAGATAAAGAACATTATTAGTTTCCACAACCCAGAAAATGTTGCTAACGTTATGCCCCTAATACCTATATAAACAAGCAAACACCTTGACGTAAGTGAATGCTTTTATAGGCGATGCCATGTGCGCGCCACACTCTGGACCAATCGGGAGCTACTGACACGTGTAATCTTGGATAACCTTGAGTTTTATCCAAAGAGACTGAAATGGTTTTTGTGAAACAATTTGTGTAAATGGGATTAGACCCACCCATCCATCCTTTTCAGGGTCGGGGGGCGGAGCCTATCCCAGGTGTTATAGGGCGAGAGGCAGGGTACACCCTGGGCAGCTCGCCAGTCTGTCGCAGGGCCAACACACAGAGACAGACAACCATTCGCACTCACATGTAAACCTGTGGGCATGTTAGAATCAGCAGTTAACCTGACCTGTCTAACTGCGTGTTTTTGGACTGTGGGAGGAAGTTGGAGGACCCGGGGAGAACCCACGCAAACACGGGGAGAACATGTAAAATCAGAAAGACACGGCCTGATGGTGGAGTTGAACTGAATTGAAATTCTGACTGCGAGGCAACAGTGCTAACCACCGTGGGATACTTACGGGCATAGCGCACTGAGCACGCCCCATCTCGTCTGATCGTGGAAGCAGGGCTGAGCTCGGGATTAGACCCATGGTTATATATCTATTTAAACAGTCGTGATGCCACGAACTGTACAGCAATCTACTGTGGTGGAGTGATAAATAACACCGCTAAAGATCTCGGTGGCTGTGATGTGCAGCAAAGCTAATGGACATGACTCAGTGATCTTTGGATCTGTATCAAAAAGGATTTTTTATCAAACTGACTGGAAAAGAAAACAAGCGCCAGCAGAGACAACAAGTTTTAAAAATAATAGCTGCACGATGATCGTCGCGGTCATTGTTGCGTTGTTGCACGTTGTCGCAGTGTCTGTGCTGGACACACATATTACACACGCAGCATCTTTAATGCTAAAGCGTCCACTGCAGTGTCCACGGTTCAGACTTCAGTCCCATTTCATTCGTTTCACGTTTGTTTCATTGATGTGTTTATTTCACCTTTTATTCTTTGAAGCTGCAGAGCAGAATTTGAATTTTAAATTGTTTCACTTCCACACTGCTGCACCTTGACAATTGGGAAACCTCCCTGTGAGCTATGTGAATGCATTACACTTGCCAAGATTGGTAATGAGAAGAGAGCAAACAAAGGCTTATTGAAGAGAGACTTTTTTGGTTTTGTGTGTGGGGGTCTGAAGCAAACTGTGATTTGAAGGGAAAAAAAGAAAAAACAAACAAATAAACTAAAATATGAAATGGAAGAGTGTTGTCAGAGTGATTCAGCGTGTTCTTGAAGCATGTTATTAACCATGACAGGCCTTCGTTTTCTGTGCGGGGGTATCTGTCAGCATGTGCAGAGAGCATTAATTACTGTTGCAGGATAACACAGCAGTGGCAGGATGGAGTCCCACTGTTTTGTACACTATTAGCTTTCTGCAAGTGTAAGCCACAATTTTTAGGTTCATTTTTATAGTGAATACTTTGGCTGTGCAGGAACGGACACTGGAGACTTCATCATTGCATTTCACAAATGGGATGTAGAATGTGAGGTGACACAGACTAATAGCTGCGCTCCAGTGCAGCAGCAGCTACAGCAAAACAGTGAAATGATGTCTGCAAGTCTCCATCAATCACAATTATCCACATTTTGTTATCTTGAAGAAGCTGATTGGTCGACCGAACCGTACTTTGCTGCTTTACCATTACGTTTGGTAAAACAGAGGAATTGTACTGGTTAAACACCAGTTAAACACCAGTAATAGAGATTTATGATTGGACGATGTTTCACTTTTTTAACATCATTTGATACATGATCTATCAAACACGTCCTTTACTGTTTACCTGATTTTGGGATTTCAATCAAGCAATCAATATGTCAGTCATGTGGGGGGGGGTCACATGAACTTTTTAGCAACTACAGGATTTGTTATATTTCATGACCCATTTTCAGAGGCTTAAACTGCCCCAGCATGTTTGACAGGTAGTGTGGTCTGCCTCTGATCACGAGCTGTGTCTAACCTTATGCATCAGTCTTGGCTTCATCTTGTTTCAGGACTGCGCAGGCCTCTCGAGATGCTTTAGGAAAACTCTAATCTGACCTTCTTGTTCTTATCGGCGCCGTGTTGCTGGGCTGGGCTGTCACAATGTGACAGATTTGGCCTTTTTACATTTAAAATTACTGCAAAAAGCTCTGAGATACAAATGTAAAAACATGAATGAGCTGCGTCCGCTTCAGTTGTTCCGACGTACCAACAGAGCAGGAAACTCAAAGTGCTCGTGTCACGTGTCCAGTTTACTTTCAGGCTCTGATTAAAAATGAAAAAGTTAAAGCAAAATTTCTGCCTGTGTTGTTGTTGTGCAGAGACAAACCTACAAAATAGTGTGTTTGTGCAACACATTATGGACGCGCCGGGTTTTGTAGGGTTTATGTTACCGTGTTTCGTGATGCCAACATTCAGTCCTCCTTTGCTGTAGATCATTGAGCATGCATCTGTAAAAGTTACAGGGTCAGCTGAAAATGAGGCTGGTGGAAGAGAGCAGGACAGCAGCCAGACAGGTCATTTTCCACTCCTGAGCTTCTTTTGTTGTTGGCGAGTGCACAGCCTGTCAGCGATGCCCATTACAGAAAATGTCCCTTTGCAGCTTTAGTTTTGTCGGCATGGTGTGATTTGCAGTTAAGTGCATTTGGTGACCATTTGCTGTGTTTACCACAGAGTTCTGCTTTCCTTTGTCTTTGTAGTTCAGTAAAGAACAAAGAAGAAATATACTAATACATATGCCAGCATGACAGTAATATGGATTTGCAACTAAAAGCATGCATTGTCTGCGCTGGTGGGGATAAAGTACCTGTGAATTAAAGGCTTTTGTGTCCTTTGTGGTTAGTGGAGCAATCAGCATTAATGAGCATAAATCTGAGAAGCATTTCTTCTCGTCTCTGGTCGTTTACAAGCTTGATTGATCAGTTAGTCATATTTGAGTGGTTGAGGTTACTCCGAAGAACCATCGTGCGTGAGCGATGAAAGCTTGTTTACAAATGATGAATCTGTATCTCCGTCACAGTGGGAGGTAGATGCAGACGTACAACTAGGCAGACGAGCATGAAACGGGTTTAGCAGATTTGCACTGGTAATCGGGAACGCACTTCTGAGGGAGGAATCGTACGTTTCTCCATGATGGGGTGCTGGCTTTTCATTTTGCCTTCATGTCTTAGTGATTGCTCGCGCTGGCTGTGAAAAGGTATAATGAAGGCACCGTTAGTGACACAAGTTTGACCCACTCGGTCCTAAGGCTCTGTAATAATTGGATTGGCTTGAGGGAGAAGAGAGGGCTTATTTCGGAAGGTGTGAGTGATCCATCAGCCGTGAATTGCCGGGGATCAAACTAGCAGTTGAGGTGGAAATTGAATATGATGTGCCACAAGCGAGCAATCGCACCTAGCCAGTGATCCCAACGGCATTAAATTAACACTGGGTGCAAAGCTAATCTCGGCTAGCGTGCCCTCCGGGGTGTAATGTTTTGTAAACTGCACGAAGACTGTCATTCCCACTCATGGGAGTTTACCTGATTTGTGGAAGCGAGTTTTACATTTCTTTTAAGGATGGCATTCAGCCTAAAGCTATTAATGGAAGTGGGAATTGTTTCTGTGTGTGTGTGTGTGTGTGTGTGGGGGGGGGGGGGTGGGTGGGGGTGTGTGGTTGAATGCAGTGACACAAAACGTGCAAGAGAACTAAAGAACGCCGTGCCTTCCAGGAAGTGATGCTGGAAAATGTACAGGGCACATTTTCTAGATGGTACTTAACATATTGTCTTGGATGAGAATGCATCTGTCATTTAAGTTAGGTTGCTAATCTAATTTAAGAGGGTGTTAAATTGCACCAGGTTGTGTCCAGGAGCAGCGCTGCTCTGAATGGTTGCATTAGCACAAAGCAGGAAAAAGAAATCTGCTGGTAATTGACATTGCTCTAAAGAAGGAGGCATTTAATGAGCGCTCGCTGCTGCTGCTGCTGCTGCTGCTGCTGCTGCTGCTGCTGCTCAGCTCAGTAATTCCTCTGTTGGGGGTTTGTATGAAAATGCAAAGGTGATTCCTCCGGCCTCCGCTGCTCTAAGCTTTTACAACGTACAGTCTGTTATAGCCACGTTTGTGTGACCTAATTATGGGGTATGTTGTAGATACTCTGTTCATTTTTGTGGTTTTATCCTTTCTAGAATGAGGTCATCTTCACCTCCTCTGATGTTTATCCTGGAAGGAGAGGACTCACTTAACTCCTTTTTACTTGTCACCTCAGTGGGATTGTAAAATGAGAAGTTCCTGTCACGCTGTCGAGTAAATGGCAAAGCGCCTGGCGAGGACTGTGTGTCACTGATATCTGCTGAGGACAGAGGTGCTGGGCTTGGTGTGCAGCAGTCAGCAGCCCCGTTGGTCAAACAGCACATGCTGTATTTCTATCTGTTTATAGGAATGCGATGCCCGTTTCAGTCGGTAATGGAAACGTTTGTCTTTCAAGTTCAAGGAAAAGCTTCAGTGGAGCTAAAAACCTTCCTGCAGTTCAAGGCTGAAACTCATCAACAGCGATGGGGCCGAGCGAGACAGGAAACCCACTTTTTAATCTGAAATCAGCTCAGAGAAGGCCTCAATTATTAACAGGCCTTAATGAATAAGTGTGCCAGCTTTAGGAGATTAGAGTGCAGGCTGAAGCTCAGCATTTGCACTTTGAAGGATGGCATTCGCCTGCACTCTGCTTGTGTTTTCAAGAACTCATTTGTACCATGTTGTGAAAAAGAAAGGAAAACGCTCTTTGGCCTTGCTCTAAAAATGGAGTTAATTCAGATTTTCTTTGCTGGCTGCAGGTGGAAAACTCTGGTGGGCAGATGAGGAATCAGGACGGCTGGGAACGGTCACCAAGAGAGATGGGCGCAACCTTGTTGTTTTGAGAAATAAGACGGGTGGGGTGGTTCACATGAAGGTGTACGACAGGGACAGCCAGAAAGGTAAGCAGCCTCTCTCACGTGATTCACAGAGATGGACATGCCTGCTGATGGTGCGTTTGCTGGTTTTGTTTTAATAATCAGGAAGAAATCAGTGCCAAGTAAACAACGGAGGATGCTCGCAGCTGTGCTTCCCGACTTCAGAGAACACCCGCAGCTGCTCCTGCACCGTTGGCTACAACTTGCGTAGCGATCGCACATCTTGCGAGGGTACGATTCCCAGTTTCTTTGAGCCTTTCGTTACCCTCAGCGTGAGATTGTGGATAAATGAATAATCTCTACGTGCGTCAAAGGGCATTCGTGAGTTCTTGAGCTTTAATGCTTTTATCTGCGCTCTAATAGATCCCTCTGTGACTCTTTAGGTGTTGACTCATTTCTAATGTATTCCATCCATGAGGGAATCCGGGGAATTGCTCTTGACCC
The DNA here is from genome assembly GCF_057382275.1 of Copadichromis virginalis. Taxonomy (NCBI): domain Eukaryota; kingdom Metazoa; phylum Chordata; class Actinopteri; order Cichliformes; family Cichlidae; genus Copadichromis; species Copadichromis virginalis. The sequence continues at coordinate 39,940,059 of NC_140633.1, forward strand.
GAATGACAACAGCGAAGCCCTCATGCCCATCACAGGAACGCTTTTTGCTGTGGGAGTCGACTTTCACGCAGGTACGTGCAATCACATAAGAAGATAGTGGAGACCCGCTAAAGCGCGACGTTAGACGCTGAGAGCTTAAAGAATCTGACATTTTATTAAACCTACACACTTTATATTGCTCCTTGTTTTAAAGTCGTCCTTATCTGGAACTGCTGCAGCTGATCAGATCAGTACCAGTGTTACAATATTAAATACCCCTGATAAGTGAAGTGGATAGCATTATGCATGCCATTATAAGGCAGTGCTGGGGAGGCTCGAGTCCTGGCATTGATGTGGATACTTGGACTTGTACTACCTGACATACATGCAGACCCTGTGGTGCCTGGCACGCAAACCCAAATGTGTGCCCCAACAGGTCAGCATGAGAGGGACCTGCTCAGCAGTATGTTTGATACTCGAAGCAGCCGCAACCTGTGAAGGATTCTGGGAGTGTGAGATCTGTAACGGCAGAATGATGAAAAGATTCAGAATCAATAATAATAATAATAATTACTTATGTAAATATAAAGGTTTGTCTTTAAGTACTCAGTCAGAGGAATGCATTACTCCATCCCTGAACTGAGTCAAGTCTTAAAGCCCCAAAGCCTTAAGGACACAAAACCCCTGAAGACGTGCTGCTCCAGTGCTTTATAATGTCAAGTGGCGAGTGGCGTGCATTAGTCATAGCACCTGTACACAAATACTACACAGCTGCTGCCACACTCTCATATTCGCTTTATTTCCTCTTTCTTGAGTTATTAAAGAGAAGATAAAGATCTTTGTTGCTCTGGGCTTTGTGTATCTTTTAAATAATGGTCGAGCTTAACTTGTCCAGATGAATGAGCGCCTCATGAATAACATCCACCATTTTCCATGTAAACAATCCTAATCCAAAGAAATTCCCAAGATGCACCAAAACATGAAGGTAGCATCACGTTGCAAAGCACAAACCAGCAGCTTGTGCTGATATTTGTTTCCTCTCACATGATTTATTATTCTAATAAAAGCTAGAAACATACCAGAGACCGGAAACGTCTGTTCTCTGCGATACGTGTAGGGTGCTGTCGAAGCATGATAACAGGTCTGTGGGGAAACTGTATAAAGGAGATGACATGCACAACAAACCACAAGTACAAAAAAACACATACTGTATCCTGAAAATGTTGTTTGGCTAATTCCACATGCAGTCTGTGATTTCGCTCTCCTGTCACTGGCAGGGAAACAATTACCGAGTGAGTATTGTTTTATAGAATGGAAACATTTTTGATGCAGTGAACACCACACATGGAATTCTGCTCATTTCCTGCATTTTCATTGAAGTATTCCAACATTTGATAGCTTAGTTATTTTGTTTGTAGGTGAGGTTGGTCAGATAGGATGAATCCAACCCTTTGTCTCATTGTTCACTTTCTAAATCCTTGAATCTCCTCGATATTAGCCCCTCCCACCAAAGATGTAAGCAAGGAAACAAGGAAGCGATAGATGAGGGGTCGAGTTAAGGCATTGTGCAGCAGCAGACGTGCTTTTCTCTCAGCCTTGTTCCAAGCCGTGTCAATTAAATGTGATGTGAGTCTTGGTTTGTTACAGCCTGCTGCTCTGTTTGATGATCTTAGATGTCATACTCACATCACAAATGGTGGAGGGAAGGTGTTATCATAAAAAATGAAACAACTTATAAATACAAAGGAACACTTGATTCATTTCTTTAGTCCTGCTCCTGACATGATTGATATATTTCATCCGTCACGCGTAAAAACACTTCCACACCTGTGCATCCTCAGCTTCTCTCTCCATCGTCTCTCCCAGATAGACCGGAATTGGGACATTTTTCAAAATGTGTAAGATTGATTTCTGGGTGTCGTGGAGGAGGACAGATGACAGGGGAGGTGACGGGGAGGGAGAAAATAGAGCAATGGGAAACCCTTATTGACTTTTGGCAGTCTTTTCACTCTTAGTCTGATTCCACCACCACCTCCATTAAAGCCAAACTATCAAAAATCACAAAATTCGACTGTTCTTTGTAAACGAGCAGAGGACCACGTTCACTAATTAACTTTGCACGTCTTCAGGAGCCTGGGTAATATCCTCACAGGCTGCGATGTTGTACCTTTGCTCGAGTTTTTTAACCAGCTCCTTAACGCTCTGGTTTTCCATCATGTAAATGCAGCCATGCAGCGTTTCCTGGGATGTGGAGCTTGCATGCTCGTGGAGTCATCTGTTTACATCTAGGTCGCTCGTCACCAGCTGTTAGCTCCTTAGCAGCCTGGTTGTATTTGACGCTGTGTTTTTGCCTCGAGTGGTGAATCGTGTTTGTTGTTTGTACCTTCAGTGAGAACCGTTTTCTTTCTTCTATAAATGTCTACTTTAATGTTGGAGGCTGTTAAAATAACTCAATCTTTAGCTTCTAAATCATTATTCCAGCTGACACATCCCAGACAGCATCCTTATTGCGTGCTGGCAAAGATAAACTCATTCACTGCTAGAGCAAAGATATCATTATATGATGTAAATCATGAATCATGTGAAAATGGTGCAAACGAATTGTTTACAAATATTCAGAATTCCCAAAACATCAAACCTGGTGAAGAAACTGAAGTAAGTGATGCCATTAGATTTAAAGTCTTAAAGGGTTCATTAAATCCATTTATTTCTTATTAAGAAAAACTTCTAAGAAGCTTGAAAAGACGGTGACTGGACTCGTAAAAGTTTAACTTAGAGAACCTTCTTTTTGAACTCCATAGACAGTGTTTCACAGCCTTTTGGATCCACGGCACATATTTCACATTAGAAAAATCACATGGCACACCACCAAACAAAAATGTGACAAAAAGCATATTGATCATTTTCCCCAGCGCACCAGACATAGCAGACATGGCTCGGTTTGTCCCCACTATAGATTTTTTGCTTTCTTCTGACCACTACTCACGCTGGGCCTTCACCTGGGTCAGAGTTTTCACCAGGACCAGGTCGGACTGACTACTTTTTCTTTTCAGATATTTATCTAGTAGGGGTGCAACGATATTCATATCGATATTGAACCGTTCGATACAGTGCTTTCGGTTCGGTACGCATATGTATGGAACAATACAAAATTTTTAATCTATTTTATCAACTTTCCTTCTGACGATGCTGTCTGTGTTGAGCGCTCAGTGGATCTGCGCTCGACTACTCCGCCCAGGCTGCACTGTCGAGCGCAGATCCACTGAGCACAGCGCAAGCTAGCCAGACAGAAGCTAAGCTCGTTGCTACATGGCAAACTGAACCTCCCCCACCCTCATTCAGATCTGGCCTTTGGAACTATTTTGGTCTTCATGTGACGTATGACCCTGAAGGTAAGCGAGTCATGGACTAAAGTAAAACAGTATGTTGGATGTGCCACGCAATGCTCAATTACATGGTGGGAACTAGTGTGTTAGCGCAGTTAGCTCGTTAACATGTTGACGCTGTCCAGCTCCACGCACGGGGCGATCCGCGGTAGCTCGTTAACGGAGATTTGCCGTGTTGTGGCGTTAACGTCATTTCAGATTAACGCTGACAGCACTAGTGGGAACACAACGAATATGACTGCACATTTACGCCGACAGCATCCTAGTGCAAAGACAAGTGGAAGCAGACAAAAACAACAAGCAGCATGCTACAAACTTTACCCGAGTCATTTAGACAGCCGTTAGCACAGGATTCTCCTTATGGGGACCTGATATGTTTAATATGCTGCTGAGAATATAGCCCAGAAGAAGCGTATAGTAGAGCTTTTATTTTGAAAGAGCCATTTCTCTGTAATAAACTCTCTTTTCCAAAGATGAGGGATTCCTCCATCAGATAGATTATTTTTTTATTACTTTGTTGTTTCAGCAACATTAAATTTAAAAACTGTACTTTTGAGTTAAAATATATATTTATAATTTTAATAACTGACAAATGAAAAAAGCATGAACATTTTTTTTTGTATCGAAAAAAATATCGAACCGTGACACCAAAGTATCGAACCGTGAATTTTGTGTATCGTTGCACCCCTATTATCTATAGGGGCTATTAGCTATTATGGGCGTGTTGTCTTCTTCGTCTTCTGTTTACTGGCAGTTGGCAACCCATTTAATTAGAGCAGGTAGTTGTACTGCCCTCTAGTGGTAGAAAAATAATTGTTCTGCCCGTTATTCACGCTGATCGCTTAGAGTACTAATGAGTTGGAACCAGATAATCTCCCACAGCACACCTGATCATTTCTCACAGCACACCTGTGTTTGGGAAACTCTGCCTCAGACGGCTATGACCTGGACGACTGCAAACCTTCGCAGACTTAAGAAAAAGTCTGAGTGCGGGGAAAAAGCCAAGTCAGGTCCCTCATTATACAGTAGTTACAAGTCAGTGACTCATCCCTCGACTATCTTGAAAACCTAAAACCTCGTTCTGAATCCGAGAGACCTCAGGGGTCGTTGGAAATCTTGAAGTGTGACCACGGCTTTTGGAAAAGAGGAAATAACCTGAATATAAAATGAGATATTACTAAAGGACAGAACAAGATTGATGATGGTCCTCACCTTTATTATTTTGGACAGGTGAACACACAAATGTATTACTAAGCCCATCCAAGAACAGCAGTTGATAGCTCACACATAACATTTACATGTCATTATAGAGAATGGAGGTTGCTGGAGCAGAACAGATGAAATCCCTGCAGCTGTGTTATGTCATATATCATCTCTGTGTTAACAGAGTGTAAAGGCGGTGGGAATACGAACGTGCAATTAAACATATAACGCCAGCTACCCTCTTAACAACCTGTGCAGCCTAACTGACAATCATGCAGAAAGATCCACTTGAAGACAAGGGTATAAAAAAGGCAAACCACGCTATTTTATTAGCTTATTTAACAGCGCCGTAAAATGATAACGGGCCCGTTACAGTTTTACCAACACCGTGTTTTGCATGGAGCCGTATTCTGCCCTGTAAAATTTTCCCAACATTTGCCTTTTCCATCCAGCAGCTGCATGTCAACAAGGACCTGTGCCTGAGTTGTTAGCGCTTCTGCTATCATGCTTTATTGTGCCACACAAAATCTGGTGAAATGGGCCATGATACAGTAAAATGTGCTTTCATGAGCTGCTTAGTTTGAGGGCACGGATACTGTTGTGGCAGCCGCTTTCATCACGTCTCCTATTATTAACCGTAGGGTGCATTTTGCAGGGAATGATACTGTGTACTGGACAGACATGGGACTGAACAGAATATCCCGAGCCAAACGTGACCAGACCTGGAGGGAGGACGTCATTACCACCGGCATCAGCCGTGTGGAAGGCATTGCTGTTGACTGGATCGCTGGTTAGTACCGTCACTGCTGGAGCCCTGGAGTCATTTCCACAGGCTGTCAAGTTTGTATCGATTGTTGAAAATTCACACTTTAGGTGCCACGCCTCTAGTTATAGCACCGAGTCGATGTCATTGTTGCGCTCTGAATTGCCAAAAGCCATTAGGCTTTGGTGACAAAGTGCAGGCAAAGAATTAGATTTAATGAACTGTGTCTTTAACTTCTGTGTCCTGGAGGATGAATTCTACTTTAATTACATGTATGAATATTGCTTCTTTCCAAACAGGCAACCTGTACTGGACAGACCACGGTTTCAATCTAATTGAAATCTCTCGCCTGAATGGTGCATATCGCTCAGTGGTCATATCAGAAGGACTCGATCAGCCCAGAGCCATCGCTGTACATCCACAGAAGGGGTAGGAAATGACTCTGTGCGTGTGTTTGTTTAGCCTACAATCAGTGCCGTCTCTATACTTTTAGAAACCACTTACTGTAAACAGCAGATATATTAAATACATTTGCTGCTAAAACTAGAAACCAAAGCAGGTCTTATTAAGCCAATTCTGGCTCATCGCATATTCGCTCAGTGGCCACTTTATCCAGTCAGCCTATTATGTGATACCACCATAGCTCACAGAACCCGTTAATATCAAATTCACAGAGCGAAAAAAATGGCTGACTTAGACTCTGGTGTGGCTGCTGTGTGCCAGACAGGCTTGTTTGGATCCGTCTAAAGCTTCAGATGTCCAAGGATGTTCACTTACAGCAGCACAGTAAAGCAGTCAGAGTCTCCAGTAAGCAGCACTTACTGACACGACGTTGCCAAGTGTGCTGACTTCTGCTGAGCCATGCAGATGGCAGGCTGTACCCGTCCTGCCTGCTGCCAGCATCCAGTGTGGCTCACGTTCATCCTCATAATACTGATCGCTCATTATTTTAATTATACAACCTATTTCAGAGATACTTGTCCACAATTTACCTCTTTTAAGAGAGTGGTGGAGAGTAAAGTGACATTTAGGGCAGCTTGCTTTGTCGAGCAGGAGGATAATTATATGAATACATAAGAACATGCATATGTTACAATGTATCCAAATGTGCTCTAAGCATTAATATGCAGCATCCTACAAAGCAAATGTTACCTAAACAAAGATAAAAATGTTTTCAAAATCTACAGTTCAAATAATAAATGAGGTGTATCTGGGCAGATATCTGTTCTGGACCGAGTGGGGTCAGAACCCCTGCATCGGCCGTTCCCGCCTGGATGGATCAGACCAGGTTACCCTGGTCAGCTCGGGCATCATGTGGCCCAATGGAATTTCCATAGACTATGAGGTACAGTCGCACACAGATAATACATCATGTAGAGTACCTGTCTCCTTGCTCACCTTACAGTCTTGTGCCTAACATTTAACCATACAAAGCGCTGCAGTTTGTGTTATGCATTTTAAAATTACCTTCCAGGAAAATACATTATATTGGTGCGACGCACGCACGGATAAGATCGAGAGGATCAACCTTGAGACCGGTGAGAGCCGGGAGATTGTACTGTCAATGGCCAACGTAGACCTGTTCTCCGTGGCCGTGTTTGGGCCTTACATCTACTGGTCTGACAGGTAATTTGTTATTTTCTCAAATGCAAACTCTTGCATTTGCCTGCAAAGCCTTTATAGTAACCTGGCAGCGCCCTTCCCCTCCTTTCAAGGCTTCCAAGGAGAAATATTACACAGCAGGCGCAATCCTGTTTTTTTTAATACTCCAGACAAGTATTAGTGTTTGTTTTAGGGTTTGACAAAGGTCTGAAATTAAAAACAAAATCAATCAAAATGTATTTCTATAGCACATTTAAAAAGACATCAAAGTGCTTCACACGAGTGCTGCAGGCGAATTCCAACAATAGACAAAGAAAAGAAGATACAGTAATGGTTACAGTAACAACTACAGTTATGTAACACAAATGCAGACCAGGTGGAAGTCCAAACTAATTAGCTTCAAAGGCTACATTGAACAGGTGAGTTTTAAAGAGTGATTTAAACGATTCATTGGATTCTGACATGCGGATATCAAGTGGAAGATTATTCCAGTTTGGGTGCGTCTGTGATGATGACAGCGAAATAAAACTGAATTTAGATGTAGATTCTGATTTTTATTGACAACATGTCCTCAGTGCTGAGTTTTGTTTTAGTGTTTTCAGCTGAAAGGATGTCCTGCAGCATGTCTGTGTAACTTCCCCATCCTTCACCCCGCCACGCTCACACAGAGAACCTTATTATTGTTCTTCTCCGACTCTCCTGACTTTCAGGGCCCACTCGAACGGTTCAATCCGACGAGGCTTGAAGACGGATCCAAGTGAGGCTGAGACCATGAGGAGCGGTCTAGGGGTTAATTTGAAAGATGTGACGGTCTTCACCAGAAGCAGAGAAAAAGGTGCGTTTTCAAACATTATAGCCGCACAGTTTCACTTCCTGTCTCGTATTATGCTCGCAGATTTTTATGCAATCGAATTGCAAATTTGTGGCTCCCAGACCGTAGATTGGATTTTCATCTGACTTGTATAGGCGGGCCAATTTAAACGTGATTGCTCACAGCAGAAACGGCTGCCAGTGACTAATCAAACACATGTTGTGCTTTGAAGGCACCAACCCCTGTGCCAGAAGTAACGGAGGCTGCCAGCAGCTGTGCTTCCACCTGGGCAGCGGTCGCCGGACCTGCTCCTGTGCACACGGGCGCTTGGCAGAGGATGGCTTTGCCTGCGAGCGCTATGAAGGTTATCTACTCTACTCTGAAAGGACTATCCTGAAAAGCATCCACCTTTCTGATGAAAATGACCTCAACTCACCCGTGCAGCCTTTTGAAAATCCCGCTTTTTTCAAGAATGTCATAACGCTGGCCTTTGACTACAGTCAGGAGACAGCTGGAGCCAACCGCATCTTTTTTAGCGATGTCCATTTTGGAAATATCCAGATGATTAACGACGACTGGACAGGAAGATCCATCATCGCAGAAAGTAAGTGGATTCCATATTGACAGCGTTTCTGTTATTTTAAGTCCTCTGTGGGAAGCTGCAGGTCCACCACAGACGTTGAAGAGTGTGGTTTTCTGCAGTGTGGGTTAGCCGTATTTGTCACACCGCGTCTTTGCTTGGTGTGTTTTCAGTCGGCAGTTTCATGTGCCTGACATCTGGAAGCTTGCACTTTATGCACAGAGCTGCATGTTTGTACGCTCTCTAATTTATCCGTCCTCACCTGTACCTGTTTTGGCTGTCTGCTGGGTTGCAAGCCATAAAAATGTAGTTTGACTGTAAAGTGGCACCGTGGCCGACGCTGCTCCGATGATCCGTCTGCTTGGAGGAAATAGTGCATCTTTCTCCTGTAGTTAGGAAGCAGGGTTGTTAAGAAATCAGTGTAGCACTGATGTACGTCAAGAGGGGCATTTCTTCTTCAATCGGTTTTTTTACTCTTTTACTCCTTTGAGAAGACCAAACCAGCCTGGTTTAACCCTTTAAGACCTACCATAGAACCAAGTCCGCCAGAGCTTATATTATATTTTTACCTGCTGTGGAGCCATTTTTTGGAGCATTTCAAGTTGCTATACATCAATACAACCATTATAGCCCAGATTTTAATAATATGTATTCATTAAGTCCATAGTAATTACATAAATTGCAAAAAAGTGCAATAAACTACAAAAAAATTGAAAATCGTTTTTGATTTTTTGACATATATTTGTAGTTAGAGAAATTTAAGAGTCTTATCCCTCAAAACTGTAAATACAAAAAAGTTGCACAAAATAGTTTCCCACCACAGGAAAATTATTTTGAGTGTCTTCATAGTTTTATTTTTGAAATACACCAATTTTTATACACTGCAGGAAAAACGAAAATAAATATTATACTGCAAATTTGCAAAAAAGCAGCATATGCATCAAAATAAACTATTTCCAGCAGTGCAATATGAGTCCTCAGCATCCCAGAAACGACACAGAAAGTCATAAAGTCAAAGATAACTTTTAAAAAGAGCAGTATAGGCCCTGAGGCCCTGATCGCAAAAAAGACTACATTTCCGCGAAAATGACGTCACTTCCGGTTTCGGGCAGGTAATGGCGGAAATGCAAAAGTTCGCGCTGACGTCTATTCCAACGTAGGAAGTGTTTTGAACAGCTGATCAGATCGGCAAAGCGTGTTTCTGGAATATTATGTTTTTGTTCCTGCAAGCGCTTTTTATGCAGTTTTTGCAAAGCTTTATGTGGAAGGAAACCGTGACCGAGGACAAGCTGATGGCATAAGATGTAAGTACAACTCCTCCGGTTTCATATGCAAAAAAATTTTTTGCGCTAGCTTACGTGGTTGCAGTGCTACTGGGATTTAAAAATAGTTACGCATAACAGAGCGTTCCCGCTCCGATCGGCTCTAAAGGGTTAAATGAACTATGTTCCAAGCTTTCTGCACACTGACTGAACATGGATCGATCTGGAGTCTGACTGGAGTCAGATGAGCAGCAGAAAGTCTCCGTTCTGCATAGCTCGCGTCCTCTGGCATTCAGTGGCGTTTAGTATTTAGTATTTATTTATTTATTGTCATTGTCAAGAACAATGAAATTGCGTTTGGGGCTTCCATACAACCCAAAAAAAAAGAAGAAAATAATAAATACCCCTTAAAACCCAAGTGTACATATTTAACCCAGTGTGACTCCAATGCAATAAGACAATCCTTAGCAATAATGTTCGTAGAAATTCAGACAAAGACCTGAGAAACATGACAGGGAGCAGAGCTCAGCACCTTCCCACCGCCCCCTCGCGCGGAGAGGCTGGCACAGTGTTACTGAGCCACTCTCACCCACCCCCGACCCATCTTTAGCGCTCCTGCTGAGGGAGCTTTCTGCTTATTTATTTATCTTCTAGAAATGAACAAGCGTTACCAAGAACCATCTGTCAGGATTTGTAAGTGTCCTTCACACCTTCAAACTTGTGAAATGCATAATGAAAGTGGTGATGATAATAATAATGCACGACAATACCACTGGAAACAAGCTCTTTTGATGCAGCCACAGTGCACAGAGAAATACCATCCTGTGGCCCTGCTGGTTCCTAATGAGTTTGTTTGTGTGTTGATTAAAAGCAGCACATCCACCTGCTCCATACTTCTTTTCATGGACCACGTTTAGGCAGCGGTGGATCTACTTCTGCAGTATCTTCTCTTTTATTCTAAAAGTTTCTGCCCGAATCCTGTCATTGAGGAAAGGTGAAGATGTTAATCATCTATATTTCCCTAATTAAACTCTGTGTCCCCCATTAATTAGTCCCTCGCCTGGCCAACAATTTGAGAGAAACTCCAAGCTGCCAGACGGCTTTTATTGCAAGCTATTAATTAGTGGTCGGCTGACTCAGGTAGAGTCTTAAGTATTCTGGAGTTTGGTTTATGGGTTTTTATATACTGGGGTGCAGCCAGATTAACTCATACTGGCCACATGTTTGCCATTCAGACAGTTAGAATTGGCTCTGACAGACAAAAGCGTGACAGGAAAAATCACGAGACAATCGTTTGACAACTGAATTACTTTAATGTTCACTTAATTAATGTTTGTATCTTAGCTGTTCTTGATGGAGCCCATCAGAGGTCTCGTACCTGCACTTCCACTGTTTGGGTTAGAATAATAATAATGGATTGCATTTATATACCACTATTTATTCACTCTCACACACTGGTGGAGGCAGCTACAGTTGTAGCCACAGCTGCCCTGGGGCAGACTGACAGAGGCGAGGCTGCCATATCGCGCCATCGGCCCCTCTGGCCAACACCAGTAGGCGGCAGGTGAGGTGTCTTGCCCAAGGACACAACGACCGAGACTGTCCGAGCTGGGGCTCGAACTGGCAACCTTCCGATTACAAGACGAACTCCCAACTCGGTCGCTCCTAATGCTCCTGTCACCATTGGTCCCACGTTGGACTTTGCACATCTGCTCCAGCTGTTCCTTCAGCCCCTGGTACTCCTTTATTTTCTCTCTGATGTTGCTGGGATTTGCACGTCTATATTAACTACAGTCTTCTGCTCCTTGTCAGCTGCCACTATGCCTGGTTGGCTGACAATGAGCTGCTTATCTGTCTGAAACTTGAAGCCCCCCCGGGACTTTGGACTGTTGTTCTCGACCACCTTTGGTGGCGTCTCCTATCGGGACTTGGGAACATCAGAGACACATAGTCCATATGTGGCACAGATGTTTCTGTACAGCAGCGCTCCCCCCCCCCCCCCCCCCCCTTTATGTGCCACGGACCGGTTTAATGTCAGACAATAGTTTCACGGACCGGCCTTTAAGGTGTGGCGGATAAATACAACAAAATAAAATGATAGGACCGAGACACAAACTGTGGGATTTTGTAAATATAATAATAAACGTGAATTCACTGAGTAGTTGTGTAACTTTATTAGCAGCGTCCTCCAGAAATGCACCAACAACATTGAGACTAACATCCTCCTCTCGGGTCGCTATGGTAACGCAGAAATATTTCTTTCAAAATAAGACGAACAACTACATCACAGGAAACCGAGTTAACGATAAAAACCCTGAAAACCATAAACTTCACACCTGAGCCTCGACTCTCACAGCCCGGTACCAGACGAGTCATGGACCGGTACCAGGCCGTGGCCCGGGGGGTTGGGGACCGCTGGTGTGCACTATCCCAGCCTCTATGTGTACGCGGTCCCAGCTAGCCTTACTTCCTGCTGCTATGTGTTGGACAGTCTCCGGGGCACCTTTGCCTGATCTGAAGCCTGAGTCCTGACGGTTGGATCTTTAGAACAATAGCTGGTGTTTGGTATGTGTATGGGACTTACCAGGGAAACTGACCACTCTAGCATTAGTGCCTTGGATGTTGCACACCATAATATGGTCTGTGTCAAGTGTTGAGGATCCAGGATATACTGACGAGAAGTGGGCTCATGGACACATGGGTGGATATTTTCTGCTGGTGCTTTTGCTGTTGTTTGTTTTTAAAATCTTTCTCATCACTTTCATAACTTAGATCAACAATGCAGTTATTGTGACCTTACTTCTCCACAATAGTGATATTGAGAAACGCTGAAGGTCATATTCAGTCGATAAATCGAAGGGTAGAAAAAGAAAACTGCAGTGAGTAATCAAACATGAATATGACCAGATTCTCTGCTGAAAATCACGTCTCTCTGGAGGTTCCATCTCTGTCAGTCATATTCATGCAATAACAAGAGAGACTGCAAAGGTCTTTTCATATTCTGTGTTTTGGAAATTGGTTTGCCATGAAAACACATTCGGTTCCTGAGTGACTTTAGCATCAACAAATAGCTGTCTGTCCAGTGTAGTGAGGCATGAAGTTATTTCCCTGTCAATCAGAAAAGAAACACGATCCCAATTCTAACACAATTGGAGCCTGCCATCTGTTACAAGCAAAGTCAGTACTTTCACACATTTATACACAACAGACAACTCTGAGGTTTGGAGCCCGAGATGACAGCGGCATATAGCTGGAATCTGCATTTACAGATAAATAAATGAACAATAAACGTAATGAATGCCAGCTCCAAAGTGATTATTTCTTTCGTTTTACTCTATGTGATGTTTTAGATGGGCGCTCTTGCTCTACTACGATTATTTTTCCCATGTGACTCAGTTATTCGCTAGAATAAAAAGGCAGACTCGTAACGCCGACTCTCATTCAGGTCACTTTGTTGCTCCGTGGTCTGATGTTTCTCTTGTTTCAGATGTGGGTTCAGTGGAAGGTCTGGCTTACCACAAAGGTTGGGACACTCTGTACTGGACCAGCTCCACTACATCCACCATCACCAGACAAACTGTGGACCAGAGTCAAGCCGGCGCCATCAGTAGGCAAGCTGTGGTGACGCTTTCAGAGGAGGACCACCCACACGCCCTGGCCCTGGATGAGTGTCAAAGGTCAGTCGTCATTCCCATAATGCACTTTTCACCATTGGCTCATGCATCTGTTACTTACATGTGGGACTTTAGCTCAGAATATTATCTGCTTGGTATTTGAGGTGCTCCAAGTTTGATCACCACAAAGGTGATTGTTCTCAAGGACAGTTTTGCTCTTGTCATGCCACGCGCTGCATTCCAGTCACATTATCACGCTCCCAGTTCTATTTCATGGTTCAAGAGCGTATATAACAACATAAACCAGTCATGAGTATTTAATGGGGGTGAGCGGTTCTAGTTTAATTATTGCAGTGCAGCACCTCAACCATCTAGTTATGCGTTACACATAACCTCTTACTTATGTTACGTGTTATGTGTAATACTGTGAGCTGTGACTCAGGCAGTGAGCACTGGCTGTGCTCGGCCTGCGCTCTGTTTCAACATCACTCATCTTTACAGGTGGTTGTAAAGGCCTGATGTTGAATTAGGAGCAGTGGGCAGCTGTTTCTGCAGAGTTTTGCCCTTTTGTGCAATAAACTCACTGCTCAGAAGTACATGCCCCTTCCTGTTGGCTTCCTGTTTGCTTCCTGTTGACTTCCTGTTTGCTTCCTTTTCGCTTCCTGTTTGCTTCCTGTTTGCTTCCTGTTGGCCTCCTCTTGGCTTCCTGTTTGCTTCCTGTTGGCTTCCTGTTTACTTCCTTTTCGTTTCCTGTTGGCTTCACGTTTGCTTCCTGTTGGCTTCTTGTTTACTTCCTTTTCGTTTCCTGTTGGCTTCCTGTTTGCTTCCTGTTGGCTTCCTGTTTACTTCCTTTTCGTTTCCTGTTTGCCTCCTGTTTGCTTCCTGTTGGCTTCCTGTTGGCTTCCTGTTGGCTTCCTGTTTGCTGCAGTGTTTTAGATCAGCGAACAAATTGTAATATTAGACAAAAATAACAGTAAATACAAAATGGAGTTTTTACATAATGGTTTAAAAAATATGATTTTCTATTGATAAATAATTTCATTGATTAATTTAAAAAAGCTGATTAAACCTGCCTATGTGAAAAAGTAATGACCCAATAAACATTATAACTGGTTGTTTCGCTCTTGGCAGCTAGATGTCATTTCTGCTCTTTGTTATCATTGAACCCTGAACTCTGAGGCCTGCAGGTCTCTGTTCTGGGTTCTTCTGTGACCTCCTGGATGAGTCGTTGATGGACTCTTGGAGTCATTTTGGTAGGCCGGCTGCTCCCGGGAAGCTTCAGCATTGTTCCAGGTTCTCTCCATGTGTGGATAAAGACTCTCACTGTGGCTCAGTGGAGACACAAAGCCTCTGTAACCTTGTCCAGACTGATAGATACCAGCGACTTGTTTCTCAGCAGATTACGACATAATGTGTTGATGATCTGAAACAAGTGTGTGAGTGTGACAAATACGAAAAACAAACAAAGGAAACGAAGACATCAGGAAGGGGGGATACTTTTCCACATCACAGTACACCTGAACCTTTTTCCACGTCCACGAGCTGAAGTCAGCTGATTACTGTTCAAGGAAAAGAATTATTGATGATTTTCTTCAATCCATCGATCATCATAATTGAAGAGCCTTTGTAATGCAAGTCATGACAGAATCGTAACTGTTATGTGGTTAGTGAGTTAGTACAGTCATGCATTGCTCCATCATGCCAGCGCTGCCTGTTACACATTTTCATTAGAAGTACAGCTGACAACTATAATGCATCGCGCTCAGGTTTCTCCAGAAAGTCTGTAAATAAATTACACTTGATTCAGAAGGCTGTTGCCAGTTTTAACTAGATCATATTACTGCTGTTTTAAAATCCATATACTGCCATCCTATTAGTTGTAGGACACATTTTATGACCCCCGTTCTTGTCTATAAATCTATGCATGGAGGTGACTCTTGACATGGTGCCAAGATGTGCCGAAAACAGAGTCTGAAATCCACAGAGTGCGCCTGCTGCTGCTCGCCATGAAGACCTGCGGTCACACAAACGGTCGCTTCCTGGATCTTTGCACTACAACACTGATGTGCTGCCTCTGCTCTGCTGTGGTACTACTGTGGTACTGCTGTGGTACTGCTCTGGTACTGCTGTGGTACTACTGTGGTACTGCTGTGGTACTACTGTGGTACCACAGTAGTACTACTGTGGTACTACTGTAGTACTACTGTGGTACTGCTGTGGTACTACTGTGGTACTGCTGTGGTACTACTGTGGTACCACAGTAGTACTACAGTAGTACTACTGTAGTACTACTTGACGCTGCTGTAGTTGTCGGTGCTCCTCTTGTTTTCCCTCCTGATGGTGAAACTCTCTGAATGCTGGTGTTTCTGCAGCAGCAGATCTTCCGGATCGTTCCGTCGAGCAGGGTTAGCCTTCAGTTGTTTTGTGCATAGTGCAGCAGCACTGAAATCTCATCTATTTAACTCTTAGCTTTTGAAAAGATTCAGGTGCATCTTCTGTTTCCAAAAAGTAACGTGTGATTATTCCTCCTCTGTTGTAAGTTGTGTTTAAAACCTGTATTTCATGCATATAAAAGCTGCACAGCTGCACAGAGTGAGCACAGCTCTCTCTCCTTTATACTAACTAAATTAATTTCTTGACCTCAGACTATCCTTGGTTGGCAGTTTGGCACCGTATCCATCCCACTCTAGAATCACTGTCTGATAATTAGAATTCAAACACTGATGATTAATTAGTAGCCCCTGGTTGTGACTTCTGACCTGAATCTTTATTATCGCACTGGAGAGGACTTCCATGACTTCATTACAGCGAGAAGAGAGAAGCCAGACTTTGCAAACCGCGTTCTCCTATTTGAAAGCATTTTATCTGGTTGTGACTTTGCTGCATGGCTCATACAGCTAATCCTATAAAGACCAATATGTAATTTATTTTGATTTACTTCCCTGTAAATAACTGTTAATTATCACAGAGCATGAATAAATGACCTTTATCTTAGAATTTCTGATGCTAATCCAGTTTATCTAATTGAAACAGAGCTGCGCTCTTCAGGGCAAAAAGGAGAAGCTGATGAGGATTTGGCAGCTGTGGAGTGATGCTGATCATTGACTGACACGACTGCATAAACCTCCAGCTATTTACTAAAGAGGGTTTGTCCTGTACACGTGTCTGTGCACGGCATCAGATCCTCTGCAGCACAGTCTTCTACACCACCTTCTATAAAAAGCTGTTATTTCTAAGCCCGTCTGAAGCTTCAGGTGACACATTTGTTTTGCGTTCTTGCTGAGGTGGTGTGAATTTTTAAATGAGTGTGAGAGGTAGTGGATCTTTTGGAGAGGGAGGAAGTCCCTGATGAAATTACTCCACTGTTTTTAATTGTGGAAGAGAACACTGAGGTTTGCTTGCTGATGTTAAAAAGCTTCGTTTGGTTTTGTGTTTCATATCTTTCAGCCTGATGTTTTGGACCAACTGGAATGAGCAGAGGCCAAGCATCATGAGATCCACCTTAACTGGCAAAAACATAAGGATCGTCATCAGCTCTGACATCTTAACGCCCAATGGACTGACCATTGACCACAAAGCAGAGAAGCTCTACTTCTCAGATGGCACCCTTGGCAAGATTGAACGATGCGACTATGATGGATCCAGCAGATACGTGAGTACGATCCCACTGAGCAACAAACTCAAATGGTCAGGGCTAGGGATGGGCACCGGTATCCGATCTGTCATAAACGGTAGTAACCAGACTGAAAAGCAGCGCACATTTCGGTGCTTTTTTTTTCCTGAGCTGTGATACACTTTGGATTCTAGCCAATCATTTTACGTTTCCGAGGATAGTAGGCGGGGCCAGGTACGTACATTCTGTTAGAGCAGAGCTACAGATTAAAAATGCCCAAGGTGAAGCGGTCAAAGTCTGGCTGTACTTCACAGCAAAAGATGCAAACTCAGCAGCAACAAGTGCTTTAAGCTGATACTGTGATACTGTCAAAGGAGGTAACACCAAGAATCTGATGAAACACCTGGCGACGCATAGCGTTTTTTTAAAAGCCGAGAAATGCACCGTATTTGATAGCTTGCTGCGAGACCTCACACAGAGCACATCTACTGCGGGTGTGGTGCCTGTTATCGGACCCGGAGTTAGAACATCCCCCAAAAACCCGAAGAGGAGAGTCCTGGCCCCTAGCCCTGCCAGTGTAGCAGAAATGATGAGGATGATGATGCAGCAGCAGCCGTTCTTCTCTGCGTGAGTAGCTAATTTACGTTGAGTAGGCTAACCACGTTATTACATTAATGCATGTAAGGTGAACTAGCAAACATCATCATAGCTACATGCGGCTGTCTTCTTGTTTGATGGCAGATACTCCCTTCACCCTGGCCAAAAAGGCTAAAATGACCAAAGAAAAAGTGGGAAACAGCTGAACATGAGAGAAACTTTTTGGACAAAGTTTGTGTTTTTTCCATTGTTTAAGCACTGCTTCCAGCCAAGAGTGATACCATATATGCCCCATAGCTGCAGAAAAGGCTAACATTGTTATCTTTTTACAAAAAAACAGCTGAATATGAGAGGTTTTTGGACAAAGTGTGTGTTCTCCATTCTTTAAGCACCGGTTTGAGCACCGTTTAAGCACCGGCACCGTTTCAAAAGTACCGGTTTGGCACCGGTATCGGATAAAACCTAAACGATACCCATCCCTAGTACAGAGTTCATCCAGGCCTCCAACACGAAGCAGAAAAGTATCAACAAACGCTTTTGGAAAACATTCAGAGTCGCGAGAAACTCCGTCCAGAAAGCAACAAAGCAAAGCTGATAACAGAGAAACAGAGAAAACTGCTGAATCACACCACCTCCTCCCACCACAACTCTTCATATTCATGAAGCAGATGTGAGGAAGCAGTTTAAGAACCTGAATGCTCGAAAAGCTCCCGGCCCAGACGGTGTGTCTCCTGCCACCCTCAGACACTGTGCAAACGAGCTGGCCCCAGTGTTTTCTGGCATTTTCAACTCCTCACTGCAGGCATGTCATGTGCCTGCCTGCTTCAAGTCCTCTACCATAATCCCTGTCCCCAAGAAACCTAGGATCACTGGACTAAATGACTACAGACCCGTGGCTCTGACATCTGTGGTCATGAAGTCATTTGAGCGCCTAGTTCTCTCCCATCTCAAGACCTTCACGGCCCCCCTCCTGGACCCCCTGCAGTTTGCATATAGAGCCAACAGGTCTGTAGACGACGCCATCAACATGGCCCTACACTTCATCCTGCAGCATCTGGACTCCCCAGGAACCTACGCCAGGATCCTGTTTGTGGACTTCAGCTCTGCCTTCAACACCATCCTTCCAGACCATCTCCGAGGCAAGCTTTCCCAGATGAATGTGCCTGATCCCATCTGCCGGTGGATCACTGACTTCCTGACGGACAGGAAGCAGCATGTGAGGCTGGGAAAGAATGTCTCGGACTCTCGGACCATCAGCACCGGCTCCCCTCAGGGCTGTGTTCTTTCTCCCCTGCTCTTCTCCCTGTACACCAACTGCTGCCCCTCCACCCATCCAGTCTGTCAAGCTAATCAAGTTTGCAGATGACACCACCGTTATTGGACTCATCTCTGACGGGGACGAGTCTGCCTACAGGAGGGAGGTTGAACGTCTGGTGTCTTGGTGCAGCCACAGCAACCTGGTGCTGAATGCCCAGAAGACAGTGGAGATTATTGTGGACTTCAGGAAGCACACAGCCCCACTCCCCCCCATCATCCTGACTGACACCCCCATCACCTCTGTGGACTCATTCCGCTTCCTGGGTACCACCATCACCCAGGACCTGAAGTGGGAGCCCACCATCACCTCCGTCATCAAGAAAGCCCAGCAGAGGATGTACTTCCTGAGGCAGCTGAAGAAATTCAACCTGCCAACACGGACGATGATGCAGTTCTACACTGCAATCATCGAGTCCATCCTCACCTCCTCCATCACCGTGTGGTACGCTGGAGCCTCTATCAGGGACAAACAGAGACTGCAGCGTGTTGTGCGCTCTGCTGAGAAGGTGATTGGCTGCAGACTCCCATCTTTGCAGGACCTGTACACCTCCAGGACACTGCGGCGTGCAGCCCGGATCTCAGCTGACCCTTCTCACCCTGGACACAGTCTGTTTGACCTGCTCCCCTCAGGCAGGAGGCTCCGGTCCATTCGCACCAGAACCTCTCGCCATAAGAACAGTTTCTTCCCCTCTGCTGTTGGACACATGAACAATAACCATATGACTGTTCCCACCACTAACACATGACCCTACGCTGTGTCACTGCACCATTCCATGTTTGGCACTGATCACCACCTGCACTCATGTATATATCTTTCTACGTATCACTCATAATTCTTATTCTCATGTATATATCCCATGTATATCTCATGCACATGTCTTTCTACGTAGCACTTTTAATTCTTATTCTCATGTATATATCTCATGTATATCTCATGCACATATCTTTCTACGTAGCACTTTTAATTCTTATTCCTACTTTTATTTTTTTCATGTCTATTTAAGTGCTATTTATGACACTATGTTTGCACTGAAGCACCGCAGCAATTTCCTAATGTTGTAAACCTGCTCAACATTTGGCAATAAACCCCTTTCTGATTCTCTGATTCTAATAATACGGGCAGCAGAGTTCTGGACACGTTGGAGCTTATTGATAGATTTTTGTGTGAGGCCAAATAATAATGAGTTGCAGTAGTCAATTCTAGAGATAACAAGATTATGGATGAGAATGGCAGTGGCGTGAGGTGTGAGGAAGGGGCGGAGGCGATTAATGTTACGGAGTTGGAAATATGCTGCACGTGTAATATTATTGATATGCGAGTTAAAGGATAATGTGCTATCGAGAATGACACCCAAGCTTTTCACAGAGGGAGAGATAGGGACCAGCGAGTTATTGATGGTGAGAGAGAAATTGTTAATTCTGGATAGCAGTCGTTTGGTGCCAACCAGAAGAAGAATATTATTATTACCATATTATTGAACTTTTACAGCCCTGTGCCCCTAGTAGGTCTCTGAGGTCGAGTAGTCAGGGCCTACTTGTCACTCAGTATACGAGACTGAAAACTAGGGGTGATAGAGCTTTTGCTACTGTGGCCGCCAGACTGTGGACTCTCTTCCTCAGAACTTACGATCCGCTGATTCATTGATTACTTTTAAAAAACAGCTAAAAACACATCTTTTTAAAATTGCTTTTTGCTAACTTTGTTTGTATCTTGTTTTTTTTTTTTTTTTTTTTTATAATCTGTTATATCTTGTAAAGCACTTTGTGATTTCTATCTAGAAATGTGCTATATAAATAAAATTTTACTTACTTACTTACTTACACTGGCAAAGCAGCCAAAATCCATCCTTGTGCACAAATCGAGCTTTTCGTAGTGTCTAATTATTCGTCTGTTTATACTGCAAATCAACAGGAACTCTGGATACTGACGCAGTGAAAGCAGCACACAGACGAATGAAAACTATAGTTGAGTTAATCCTTTCGTTCATTTCACCCTGAGGACCGTCCACTCCTGTCGGTCACCTCACATTTTCTCCATCCACAGCTGTTACCTGGGTCAGTGACCATGTGCTCCATCTTCTTCTTTAAAAGTCTGAGAGGTTTCATATCTGAAATTACAGCACAGGTCACACTCAGCTTTGCATGCATCCAGAAACAGAAGGCTGATGGTGAGAACACTTATTCATGTGTGGATCATACATACAGTCACATTTATGAAACACGCTACCTGCCTGCCTCCAAAACCTGATTTTTACAAGCAAAATACTGACATTTAAAGATATAAAGGACAACAGCAGTTCTCTGTTCAGTTTGTGTCTTTTGCCACTTCAGTGATGTTGAACTGATAATGTGTGATATCACAAATAAACTGTTTTTGTAAGAAAAAGCACGATCACCTCCATATTCGAAATCATTTGTAATTTTAATGCGTAAACATCAGAGGAACAAAAACTGCCCGTGCATGGTGATGGTTAGAGCCCCTGTGCTTAAAGGGAGTGAAAGAATCAATGTTATTGGCTGCGATTATCGCCGTCTCTAATACCCCCGTAGTGTTTGTCCGATCCCAAGAGTGACCACAGACACAGCTGTGCTTCAAATATTCCACCTGGAAGTTTGTGTGAGGAAGGATTCATGGACGGAAAGTTCTGAAATGAAGCTCTCAGATTCCAGCCGAACTTTTATCTTTCTTTGTCACTCGTCTCCGATGGCGCCGATAAAGTTGTTCTTAGCCAGAGTAAATAAAAGTCTGTGAAAAGAGTTCACGTTGTGTCCATAAAAATTTGATGCATATAATAGAAGCTGGAGAGAACCAGCCTGTCCGAGGTGTGCAGAGCGTTACAGTAAGGCTGTGGGTTTAAGGTTCGCCTTAATATGACCTCTGCTGCTCAGCACTTTAGCCCATCTCAATTAGTCACCCATATGTTTGATGAGCCAGGTCACCAGGCTGAGGAAGTCTTCACCTGTGGGACCCCACCTGCCCCTGCTGCAGTGTGCTCCTGCTAATGAAGGCTTTGCAGTGATACTGCTCGGGGAGCAGGTACTCCATTCCAATTAAAAAGTGTAAATTTAACAAAGATAGCTGACTGTCGACTTCAGCGCTTATCCAGACTGTTGTTATGGAAGAGAAAGCATGAAGACAGCACACATGAAGCCGACGATTTTAAAGGAAAACAAAAGATAGATTTTTTGCACCAGTGTTTAAATCAACAGCAGAACAAATCTGTGTGGATTCACAGAATTAAAACAGCACAGGTCCCAGAACTAGTGTGAAACACTCTGCAAAGCGCCAGTTTGATTGTGACTCACATGCATGCAAACTTTGATGGCAGCAGAGTATCCTTGAGGGTACGACTAGTTTTACGGCAGCAGTGCCATCACATGCTGGCAGAGCGGTTGGCGAGAACAAGATCAGTTGCAGAGCTTTGTGCTCTGTGCCATTTTGAGAGTGGGGACATTAACGGAGGCAATGCTTCACAAAGGGCAGCGGAGTACACGATGAGGGGGTATGTCAGCATGTTTAGCTGAAAAAGACCAAGATGCCCTTTTACCCCCGAGAGAGCGAACGTCCATGGAAGCAGTTTGTGTCGTTTTACTTCAGCAGCGTTCGTAGATCTGAGGCCTGTTAAAGTAATCAGCTGGGAGTTGGCTGACGTGACAATTAAAGCGTTATATTTGAATATATTTGAATGAAGAGAATCTGATAAGAAGCTATGAAATATTCTCATTTTCGGCACAAAACGAATGCGTTTCTGGCCGTAAAGCGAACGACTCCCAAATCTAATTTCCTGTCAATATGTTCTACCCGCCCCATCTGGCGGTTCCCCCTCTTCTCTCTGTCTCTCACTTACCTGATGGCCAGTTGTTGCTTCCGCACGCTGCGCTGCTTTAATCAACACCTGTCCTGTTAATCCCACTATGGCAGAGGGCTAATGTGATGTCACTTACAAACCTGTCCTGCTAAGAGCTGAGACTACAGAGCTGCTTCCCCACCACGACCACCCGCACCCCTCGGCCCTCCACGAGCCTGCAGAGTCCCCGAGGGTGTCGTCTGATGGATTCTTGCCTTTCTGCCAGTGGCGCTGTCATTTACTCCCCAACATCTGGGTTAAGCAGTCAAGTGGGCGGCAGGGGTGACGTCAAAGTGACGTCACCGATCTCCGATCTAACAGCCGTGTTTTCTTTACGTTTTTAGGTCATAATTAAATCAGGACCTGGAAACTTCTACGGGCTCGCCATCTATGCAGACTTCATCTACTGGTCAGACTGGGCCCGCAGGTCTGTGCTGCGATCAAACAAGTACACAGGCGGCGACACCAAAGTACTTAGAGCAGATATTCCCCACCAGCCAATGGGAATTATCACTGTGGCCAAGGATACCAACAACTGTGAGTGTTTGAACATCTGGGATACGGCGAATTTCATAGCCACTGTATGCAGAGTCGTTTCTGCAAATATTTGTGTGTTGTGTGTTTGCACGAGCCGTGGCGTGTTTTTGGCCGGATATTAGACACATTAATGTTGTTTTGGATCATTGACTGAAAGACGAGGCTGGTAAATGTAGTCAGAGCGCGTCTGTGTCTGTTCTCGATACAGTTTCTTCCCACACTGACGTTTGTTTCGCTTCAGTAACATTTAGACCAATCCTGATCAGTCTCAATGTTTGATCACATTACATCAATAATCAACAGTTACACATTTCACGTGTGTTCTACCCACATGTGTGTATATAGAAGATACCCAACAGAAAACATATATGTAAAAGTGAATCTTAATTTAATGCAGAAAACACCAGGGCTGATAAATGAAAGTGGTCTTATTTAGAGCAGCTAGAAACTTAAGCCTCAGAGGTAATTAATATAAAAAGTGACTTTTGTTATAAAGGGAGTCTCTTAAGTGTCATAAAAAGTTTAATTTCCAAGTAGGGCAGAGGGATGTGGGTGTGAGTGCGCCCCATTGGCTGGACTTGCAGATTTAGGTTGAAATTTAAGGAATTTAAAACTCACTTTATACTTTTTTGTCTTTACATTTATCATAACCATATATCCTCTTTATAAATAATTACATATTTAGCTAAGTTACACAACAGATGAGTGTTGTCAACTTTAAATATTGACGTACTCACAGTAGAGCTGGGCGATATGAGATTTTTTCATATCACGATATGTTTTTTTCATTTCAGGCGATAACGATATCTATCACGATATAAGCCAAATAACTATATTTGTAAGATTTAAATGTGCCGTTGCTCACAAGTAAAATGTGAAATAATCAGCAGCTTGTTTTTATTTAAATATTTATTTCCCATAATAAGTTCAACAGGGTAGATGTACTTAAGGAACATGAGACTTTTTCAGATAAATAAAGGCAAATATTGCAAACTACACAAAAGGCAGCCGCTAAAGCGTTTAAGTTTCAAAATAGAACAAACGAAACAGACTAAACTGTCAATTCCACTTAGAAACAAAATATTAATTCTAAAAATAAATCTTAGTTTGTTTTACAGAAGAACAGACAAAACTGACTAACTTTTGTCAATATCAAATAAACTGAGAACTAAAAGGAAATTCTCAATCTCTCCTTGTTGTATAGCTGAGCTTTTCAAACAGTTTTAACAGTTACTTTAGTCTGACAAAAGCCGAATGACGAATTAGCGCTTCCAGTCAGAGACTGAGGCTACGTCCACACGTACACGGGTATCTTTGAAAACGGAGATTTTCCGTTTTCGTTTTAAAAAATAATCCCGTCCACACATAAAGGCAGAAATGAAGGAAAACGCTGCTATGAACATGCCAAAGCAGCAGGTGGCGCTAGATTCCTAACCGTGCAGAAATGTTGGCCAATCAGAAGTCTAGAAGCCTCGGTGGGAAAAAGTAAACAAAGCTGGGGCATAGAAGCAGACCCGAGTCGTATGTGTGGAGGGACAGTAACTGTGTGTATATGTAAGCATTTAAACACTGCAGAGAGTAGAATTAACAGTATTGTAGAAATTCATTTCACCGAAACAATAACGTGGCGCACAGTGTGACGCATGCACCAGTTTATTGTATTTCCAGACTTGCTTTCGGCACAATTTACAGTGCACGCTACTCTGTTTTTTGTCAGACTTATAGCTGAAATACCTTCACACTACGGAACTTCTATGGCTCTTCCGTTCGACAATCTCTCCGACATTGGAACCATCATCTGTTTTCTCTTCGGTCACGCTCGGTTGATTTTTCTAGTCGGCACACTCATTTCCTCCATTACGTGCTGGCTCCATTACCCGCTGGCTGCTTCCCAAACAAACACACGTGCGGCTTGGCACTTGTGCTGTACGTAACAAGTCACGCGACGTGATGCTGCGGCTGTGATTGGTTCGGCTCTGCGCTACTTAATTTGGATTGGCTGACCTTTTTTTTTTTTTTTTTTTTTTTTTTTCCTTCTTGAGGACAAGAGCGGCGAGTTCTATCGCGATAGCTTAATTTCTCTATCGAGTCAAACGTTATATCGCGATACATATCGTTATCGTTCTATCGCCCAGCTCTAACTCACAGCAGGATGATGTCCAGTCACGCGCACACACTGTACTGACAGAAGTAACGGCTCGTCTGCCGTCACACGAGCTCGACACGCCATCCTTAATCCACACAGTTTAATATGATTTATTATGAACCTTTGCAGCTATAAGAGTTTTTCAGTTCTTCTGGGAAAGCTTTCCATAAGGTTTAGGAGTGTTTATGGGAATTCTTTAACAATTAAGAAGCACATTTGTGATCTCAGACCCTGATGTCGGACGAGAAGGCCACGTCTGACGTCCTGTCAGGTTGAGGTCAGGACTCTGTGCAGGCCAGTCTAAGCTGCTGTTGTTCCCAATCGCTTCCACTTAGTTATAATTACACTTAACTCTGGAATATTCAGTGCCAGGACCTCGGACTCACAAAGTAACATTTTCATTCTTGACTTATTTTGGACAAAATCCTGCGAACAACACGTTGTAATTCCTGCTGCATGCTACAGCATCAGGCAGGTTGTTCCTTTTTTAAGTATGTTTTAAGCTGTATGTGTATATATGCGAAAAAAATCTATAAATATTAGCAACCTAGCATCACTATGTGGTTGCTGCTCAACACAAGGATGTTATAATATGTCATGAATAATTAACTTTTTGTTTATATAAATTAGATACCAAATAATTGGCAAAAAGGTGCTTTCATCCCATTGCTAGGTAGTTGCCAAGCAACCAGATGATGTGTCATAATATGCAAAGTCATCCAAAGTTGAAGTTTTCTGATATAACATAGATGTTGTCATTAGATAAAACATGCATGCCTTTATAAGATGTTGTGGGTAATTCTGAAATGCTGCATAAATGCTGTCAGCCATATTGTTAGGCAGCTGCTAAGCAACATGATGATAACATCTGGTATAGATATTGATAGAGACCTTCAGACAGTACAGGGGAAAGAAGCTGCTCTGGAAGCCGTTTTGAAATAAGTCATGTTGTTGCTGATGTCAGTGCGAAGTCTGCTGAAGGTAAGCCACTCGACTTTAGGATTGTGTTTTAAAACAACATCACTGTGACTGCTTTAAAAGCCGGACTTGCTTCTGTTTGATTCTTATTGAAGGTCAGCTGTCCCCATGCAGACACATGAACGGAGGCTGCGGCGACCTTTGCCTGCTGACCCCGTACGGGAGGGTCAATTGCACTTGCCGTGGAGAGCGTGTGCTTTTAGACGACAACAGATGTGTGTGTAAGTCATCAGGATTACTTTGCCTACATTTACGAGCTCGGTGTAACCCGGCCTCTGCCCGTCTCTTTACATAAACTGACATTTTTGAACTCCGTCCTCGCTACATAACTACACACAATCAAACAGCTGTGCTTTTACAGCACGTGCAGAGGTTCAGCATGAGCTACTGCATGTTGCCGTGCACAATATTTGAGTATCAGAAAAGTCGAGAGGAGCAGGTTGTTTTCCACGTATAACGTCGAGTCACGAGGCAACATGGCAGCAGCGTTTGCGTCTAATGTGACATTGCTGCTTGAATATGAAATGCAGTGATGGTAGACCATATGGTGGGTGGAGCTGTTCAAACGAGGAAAGTTTGGCCAGCTTGAACGTGGCAAGTGACTCGGAGCTGGACGATCACTTGGATGTCATGGCAGACGATGGCAGGCTTCTTACCCACACTCCAGTCTGACTCATTAGGAGGAAGTTTGGCATTTTTGACTTGCAAAGCTGCAAGTAGCAGTTCAGAGGACGGCTGATCAAAGTCTGTGAAAGTTGCTGGAATTTTAATTCATGCCTGGAGAAAATCACGACAAATGTTGGCATTTCATGTTATGGCGCTGTACACCAAATCGACCATCAGTGCAGCATCATGATATTCTCCACAATTCGCAGCCGGCCGACTGAAAGTGTGTTATTGAACGCAGCGTTTTCATACTGACCGAATGTAAATGTCGCTCCATGCTGGAACACAGTTGTGCAATAATATTTCCACACTCTTCCTTTGCAGCAGAGAATTCCTCCTGCAACATCTACACTGAGTATGAGTGTGGGAATGGAGAATGCATCGACTTCCAGCTGACCTGTGATGGAATTGCCCACTGCAAAGATAAATCAGATGAGAAGATGCAGTACTGTGGTAAGAGCCTCAAAAAGCACGTTAGCTTGGTCTGGAGTTCTTATAAGAGCTAAATGTCACCATACTGGAGTTTAACACATACATGCAATTCTATTTGTTTAGACAACCGGAGCTGCCGGAAGGGTTTTCGGCCCTGCTACAACCAGCGGTGCGTGGCCACCAACCGCTTCTGCGACGGGATCGATGACTGCGGGGATAACTCCGACGAAGCATTGTGTAGCAGTAAGTTACAGCCCTGTGACCTGCTGGGCCATCCATCCTCCTATCCATCCGTGAAGGCAGAACCCAGTTACACTACTGCTTCTGTCAGTGTTTCACGCTGGACCCCATGCTGTGCTGAGCCTTTGCTCTCCAATGAGCCACGAGATCATAGCGAGTGCAAAAATTCAAAGAATCTTACCCCAAAAGTTGATTCTGGGAGCCTGTACGGTGTTTTCTTTATTCCAACAGAGCGCAGTGATTTTATTTAATGTGAGTATTTAGTTTAAAGGCAGAAACATACTGAGGTGTTTATATCAAGCTGCCTGAGCAGACAGTAGCAGCTTTATAACAGAGCTGAGTTTACCTGACTACATGTTGTACCTTCATCAGCGTTTTCTTTTCATGGGACATGAAACAAAAACTTTTTTACATAATCAAAATAGCAGAAAGTGGCAGATTGATGATGCAGAAAAATGAAATGGACATGGGAAGAAAACTGAAGCGCACACAAGGTCATGGCATTCAGGTAGCTGTTAGCACTCCACCTGCACAGATGAGTCCAAGTATTGCTCCGAGCTGCACGAGTGCTGCTTTTGTTCCCGTCTCTCTTTGAAATGCTGATCTTCTACCGTAGATGTCACGTGCGGCTCATCAGAGTCGTCGTGTAAAGACGGGAGCTGTGTGCCCAGCTCAGCGTGGTGCAACCAGGTCATTGACTGCGCCGACGCCTCGGACGAGAAAAACTGCAGTAAGTCCTCCATCGCAGTTAAAGCACACACAGACACACACAGCAGTGGCATTGTGACGAGTTGTGCTTCTGTGTTTTGTATTCAGACCACACCGACTGCTCTCACTTTTACAAGCTGGGAGTGAAAGAAAAAGATTTCATCAGCTGCAACTCCACCTCGCTGTGCATCCACGCCTCGTGGATCTGCGATGGCGCCAATGATTGCGGCGACTACGCTGACGAGACCAACTGCCAGGGTGAGCGCAGGCACGCACAAAGACACACATTTTGCCTCTTCGTTCGCAGGCAGATCGAGGAAGCCGGCATCAATTAGAAAAGACTTAAGACAGATCTCGTTTTCAGAGACGATTATGACAGAGGAATGAGAGCTCCAGAGAGAGCTTAGGAAAGATAATGATCTCAATCGCTGCTAAAGCCCAGCGCACTGACTTGGTTTTGTTGCTTGTGCCAGTTTCCCATGGGCAGAAGTGTGAGGAGGGACACTTTGCGTGTCCAAGCGGGAACTGCATTTCCAGCGTGTGGCTGTGCGACGGCCAAAAGGACTGTGAAGACGGAGCAGATGAATTCCAATGCGGTAGGCCAACAAATCTTCGCCCTCTCAGAAGAGCTTCCCCAGAATAAACTGAAATAACAGATGAGGTATTTTATTCCCTCACACAACGCTGTCAGCGCTTGCAAGGATATTTATTTTCTATTAACTAGAAGCTGTTTGTTGTAATGTTTTTGTCATTTAAATAGATCCAGGCCTGCAACAAATATCACGTTAAATATATAAATAGGAGGCAGAAAGACGAGATGATTGTTTATCGCGCCATGAGGCAATTCCTTCTCACTTTGTTTTGCTTAGCCTGATTGTGCGTTTGAGATTTCTCAAGTGGGTGTTGCTGCTTGTTTGAAAGTCTAATTCTGACCCTGAATTCAGAGCGAGGCGGTGGTAGACGCACCATTTTCCCCTGCTCTCTTTGAATTATAATATACAGCCCTTCCAGTGTAACAATTAATTAATGAGCCATCACTCACTGAAGCGGTTAC
Source organism: Copadichromis virginalis (assembly GCF_057382275.1). Classification (NCBI taxonomy): domain Eukaryota; kingdom Metazoa; phylum Chordata; class Actinopteri; order Cichliformes; family Cichlidae; genus Copadichromis; species Copadichromis virginalis. Next base: position 39,969,395 of record NC_140633.1, read on the forward strand.
ACTGAAGATGGAAATATGGGTTCACTGGAAAGCGGTGACATATGAAAGGATTACACAGTACAATGCCACTCCTCTGCTTCCCTCACCAGAGGCTGCGAGAGCGTTTATTCTTCTGCTTTCGTGCATGCTAATGTGTTCAGAACTTAATGCAAACTCGAGATCTCTCCAATTAAACAGGAGGACCGTAGTTAAGTCGTGGTATGGATTAACGTAATTTGCCCACAAAATGAGAAGCTTGTACACACGTCCGTTCACATGTCAGTGCTTCTGGCGTCAGGGAAAAACGAGCCGGGTGCTTTAATGCGGGTGGTGGTTCGCGGCGTCGTAGGTAATTGGACCTGATGAAGTTATGCGCACACACACGCAGGGTGGAAACCGTTGCTGACTTGATTGGCGCTGTCAGTTCATTGCATTGTCTCAGGCTGCGTGGCCTGTGGGCGGAGTCGCTAAGCAGTCGGCTGTGCTCAGCTCTGCCTTCTCTGTGAGGTAAACGAGCACTTTCACACTCACAGGTCCGCGTCAGCTACTTCTCCTCCCAGCATCCTCCTCTGTCGCACCAACCATCTGCATCTCCACAAACCTCCTCGTTTCCTCTTGCTTGGCAGCTCCATCTTCATCCTCTCTCCCTCATCTCTGCTCGTGTCGCGCCTGATCCCCTCCAGTTGTGACGCCCACCTCCAGGCTCCTTACATGTTCTCCTCCCGTCTCCCCTCGTCCACACGAGTACTCTGTTTTGTTTCTACTGGCTTTCATTGCTACCCTCTGCAGGGATTCCTCCACCTGCTCTAAAAATCACAGTGTCACCTGTAAACACGAGAGACTCCGCTTCTCCGTCATCACTGCAAACAAGAAGGCAGTCATCCTGTATCCCACCCCCACCTTGTACCCACCTGTCGCGCCTACTCAAAGGTGGCAAAAGTACAGCCTGTCTGAAGTACAGATACTAGTGTTTAAAAATACTCCAGGAAAGTACAGAAAATTCTACTTTCTTATTCTACCCACCTCTGCTCCTACTGCACACCTCAGCCAATCATCTGCTTTCTCTGAGAGACAGAGTGAAGCTCTGACCTCCTCTAAACGTCTCCATCAGCACGCTCAAATCAAACCTCACATCTGAGGAGCTCTTTCTCAGCATGAAGCCACCTCTGCTCATCGTCACCTCTCTTCCTGTCCTAGCTTCAGCAGCTGATCAGCTGCATCCTCTGCAGTTACTCCAGCTCTGCACATCAGAGCATCAGCATCACATCGTTGAACATTAGCATCTAATTCAGCTGTTTCTGCGACCGATGAAAGGCATCCTGTGACTTCTATGATTCCTTGATCTTTGTAATCACTCCACAAACAGGTCACTGATGAATATTTCAGGAACTGTCAAACTTCTACTTCCTGTGACACATGACCTTTGCAGAACCAAACAGCTTCATGTTAGCATGCTGACATGCTAAACTGAGATCATGATGCCAAAAGTTGCTACACAGTTAGCATTTAGCATCCACGTGTCATTCAGAGTACAGCCTCAGCGATTTATTTTTAAACGAGCAGCTCGGCAGCAGCTTACATAATTAAGACAAACACAAATAAAATGCGAGCAAAGGACTTAAGTGCATGTCTTTGAAAGCATTTCTCTGCGATAACACAAATGTGGCCTTTCTTCCTGTGTAATTACCGAGGACTTCAGCCACAAACAATAGAAGAGGGAGTTCAGTGCAATTTTCAAGTTTAATGCATTTCCGAGTTATCAGATTTGTTTTGTAAATTGCCTGCGAACGTTGTAGCAGATGCATAACACACAACACCATTTCCATTCCTTTAACTGGAAATGTGGTTTTGTGTGAAACGATAACGTCCCCGTGCTTCGAATGTGCTTCTGTCAGAGCTGATATGAATTACGCCAGAATTCTTTGAGAAGTTCTGAATAGCTTTTCCCGGACAAATAGACAATATTCCCATCCCTCTGAGTTAATTATCATATAAAAAGCCCCATCCACTGATAATCTAACTGCACCGGGAATGTGCTTTGAGGAAAACGTTATTACGTTTCAGAAATGTGAAATTCCACGGCTGATTAGACCAAACACTCGTTTGTCTCGTCACGATTCACAGTGCACTTTTCCACTGTGCAAAACACTATTGAGAATGAGACATGAAAGACTTTCTTTGATACGATTATCGTGCTGTAGACCTGCTGTTCTGTCATACACAGGAAGCAGCTGTTTGCATTTGAAGTGCAAATTTGGTATCGCACACGGAAAGTCTGGATAATCGTGGTTTCCAGATTTAGCTGTTTAATGTTTATCTCGTCCTTATCTTCCATCGTGGTATCAGAACACATAAAGTTAGTGCAAAGTCTGACAGAAAGGAAAGCAGCCCAGCGTGAGACACCCCCCACCCTCAGTCGTATCCATATTTGCTCGTGCTGCGGTCTGACCTGGTGCGCGCATCCCGTATCCTCCTCCCAGTATCTTATCAAAGCTCTGGCAGACTTTGCTGGGCCTGACATCAGAGAGAATGAGACCACAGAACATCTCGCCGGGGAAACGAGGTGCCTCAGTGACACAAATTCTTCCTTCTGCACACGGTAATCAGCAGAATGCATCCTTGGTTTCCGGTCCCACTCCAGTATCGTTTCACGAAGAGCAAAAATGATTTGAATCAATATTCAAGTGATTTTATTGCCTTGTAACTACAATCCATCATTCCTTTGGGAAAAGTGCTGTTTGCAAAGGGCGGTGTGGCAGCTATGTGCACGTATGTGTGCTGCTGAGCTGAAAAGCTAAAGAGAAAAACAAGCAAGCCAAGGGGCAAGTAGGAGTCAGCCCACTTTCTGAGTTTTGATTAAAAATGCTCTGCTCACTCTGTAGGCTATGGCACATTTGTTGTTGTTTCCTCCTCACTTTGTGTGATTTATGGCACTGAAATTCCTCGTCCACTGCCCTCTGCAGACTCATCCTGCTTGTGGAACCAGTTCGCCTGCTCCAAGAACAAGTGCATTGCCAAGCAGTGGCTGTGCGACGGCGAGAACGACTGTGAGGACGGCCTGGATGAGAGCGTGCAGATCTGTGGTTAGTGCCCTTTCAGCTGTCGTGCAAAGTCTGATGTTGCTATAAAAGGTCACATTCGCCGGATCGCATTACAGCGCCGTGGCTTCACGTGGTCCTGTAGCCGAGCTGGAAATGAATGTAGAGAATGAAACAATCTTAATGAGGCAACAAATGAGACTGCGGGCGTTTCTGATAATTCGAGCGAGCACTGAGGCAAATAGATTTTTCATCACTGAGGCCCCGGAGACATAACTATTTCAATGGGCAAATGAGATGTGTATGTAATGAATTTTACAATAAAATGAAACGAATACTACCGCAATAAAGAGACAGGAATTGCTGTGAGCACCGGTTGTATAATTTGGTTGTAATGGAGTGTCAAGGAAGAAACGGTCCACAGGCTCCTCACTTACAATTACTGTCCAAAGCAAGATCTGCATTCAGCTGTACGCGGCTAATTGAACGACTGTATTTACCTTTGTCTCATTGCTGACGTGCATCATTTATGCACCAAAGCACAGTCAGGATGTTGTTTCTGCACAGCGATGGGTCGAGTTTACTGGGGTCAGAACTGAGTATCAGTTGAAAGCGTTTCCAAGGTAACATCCAAACTAAACCTAAGACGTCCGCTTCTGATTGGATGCACTCTTTTGAAAGTGCGTCTGTGTTTTGCTCTCAGGCACGGTGACGTGTGCTCCGGGGCTGTTCAGCTGCCCCGGGTCTTATGCCTGTGTTCCAAAACGCTGGCTGTGTGACGGGGAGAGAGACTGTCCTGATGGGAGTGACGAACTTTCCGCTGCTGGCTGTGGTAAATTCTTCAGAACTAATTCTTTCAAAGAACGAAGCTTCAAGTCGACGCGTGTTTGCACGCTGTCATTTTGTTGCAACTTATTTTGTCCCACAGCAAATTAAAGAACCCACCAACCAAACGCCCACTGCTAATCTCTGCGTAACATTTATGTTCAGAGCAAACATGTGAAGCAGTGGTTAATAGATTAGGATTGTTCAGTTTCAGCCGGTTTTATCTGCATTCAGACGTTTGATTAGCCCCAGACGTGATGTCATCTGCTCAGAGTGCTGCATGTTTGGTTTTACAGTGTTTATCCACAGATTTGCAATTTAACTAATTTCTTTTAATGCATCAGCACCCAACAACACATGCGATGACAGCTCGTTTCGCTGCCGCAACAAAGCGTGCATCCCCCAGCGATTCGTCTGTGACCACGATAACGACTGTGGAGACGGATCTGATGAGTCGGTGGAATGTGGCAAGTAGATTTATCTTGTTTTTCATTTTTCTTATATTCACTATCACGGTGCTCGTGCTGAAAGCTGCACCAGGCAAGTTCCATAACAGTATTTTATACATTAAATGTGTTATATGAATAATGTAAAAGAATAAATATTAATAGTTTCATTTATACAGCGTCAAATCACAACAACAGTCGCCTCAAGGTGCTTTATATTCTAAGGTCGACCCTACAATAACACATACAGAGAAAAACCCAACAATCAAATGACCCCCTATGAGCAGCACTTTGGCGACAGTGGGAAGGAAAAACTCCTCAGGCTCAGGAAGGGGCGGGGCCAGCTCAGACTCTGTAAGATTACAGCAGGGTCTTTCCAGGATGAAGCAACTTGAGGCGACTCTTGGTGTAGGAGCCTACATGCAGTTTAATTTGAAATGCATGCTTTTATTTTGATAGTGCGGCAGAAACAGGAAGTTGGGGGACAGTGGAGCCACGTAGTTTTTTGACCTCGAAATCTCTCTTCATCCATTTTGAATTGAGCTTTACGTTTGCATAATTTGGAGTTCTGTTGCTGTGGACCTGTTTGGACTTTAAAGAAACTACATCGAGGACTGTTGTCTATTTAAGCTACGGCTCCATTCGCAGGAAACCTACACTTGGTGTCGTTTGGTGCTACGTAAATAAAACTGAATTGATTCTTTTGTAATGCAGCAGTTGTGTTGATGTGATACTTGTAACTACACTGCACTGTTTATCATCACCAAACCACTTACTGTATTTCAGCAAGGCGTCTGAGTGACCGTCTTATTAATGTAAAGTAGCAGGAAGTTTAAAAAAGGCCCAAAGGCAGCGAGCAGAAAGTCAGCGTCGGCCTGTGAATCACATCCTGTCCTTGTATGTTGGGCTGCTTTCAAACACGTGCACGACGTTCTGTGTTTATTAGCTTCGCTGCAGCTTTGACTGTTTGTCTCGCAGAGGGGGGGTTCTCTGTGGCAGCCGTGGTTTATGATTACCGGCTGATGAAACGTGTGCATTTAGTGTAGAGATGTTGGCCAACGCAGCTGAATGCCATTACGCCTCCAGATCACCATGCTAATGACATTATGAACCATAGTCGTGGAAATCTCGCTTTTGCAGCTTGATTTGACAGAACTGATTTGGATTCAGCTAAAGATGCGCCCTAATCTGAAACGATGTCGCTGCCACCTGCAGTAAGAGAGCGGCTGTCTTTCTCTTTCTTCAGTCTATCGTTCCTGTGGGTCAGAGGAATTTCGCTGTGGGGACGGGCGCTGTCTTCTCAGCTCTCAGTGGGAGTGCGATGGCTACGCGGACTGTCCCGACCACTCTGACGAACTGCCTCTGAACCTTAAATGTCTGGCTGCAGGTAAGACTGCTGTTTGGCTCTCAGCTGGACTCTCGTCAGTGCCATCAGCAGCACCAATCACCCAGGAAGCTGGTGCGTATATATGCTGCAAACAAAAACGGCGCTGCATCCCGGAGAGATTTACTTAAAGGGATTAATCTCCCAGGATCCCAGGTTCAAGTCATTCCTCGCCTTCACGGAGGAATTGCAGGGCGCTCTGCCTTCACACCCATGTCTTGCTCTTTTCAGGAAGCTTGTGCAATGGCTCCTTCTTCATGTGTTCCAACGGACGCTGCATTTCTCAGGGGAACCTTTGCGATGGCAAAGACGACTGCGGGGACCGATCGGACGAGAGGAACTGCAATGTGAACGAATGCTTGAACCGCAGAGTCAGCGGGTGTACGCAGGACTGCCAGGACCTTCCTGTAGGCTATAAGGTAAGTGTCCAGTGGGCATCACCGATGATAAAGACCAGCAAACCAAAATCAGTTTGCAATTCATGCAAAGCAGCCTAAAAATGAGTCTCAGGGTTTCATCTGCATCTGGAACCATGAGTCACGCTATAAGGTGCCAAACACTGTGACCTACATTTTAAGCACTTGCATAAATTCCAATTCAGCAGCAGGTGAAATATGGAGCTGATATTAGCAGTGGTGGACCTGAATGATTAATGGCTGATAATAAATCAAGGCTAACTTTGCACTTCATTACACAGATAAAGATGGGTGGGAGTATATACAGCACACGCTGCCTCTCACTTTTTGAATAACCTTGAAAACTGTAAGGTGAGCTTAATGATTTGCCAACACCTGCTCCCTCACTGCACTCTGTGGTTCTACGGTACCTGGCAATGGTGCGGGGGTCAAAGTTCAAGGCCACACCCCCGGAGTGTTTTGGTGCCTTTGCCCGTTGTCGTTCTGCGGCGGTTTTATCGCTTCCTCTCTGAATTTTCTTCTCCTGCTCTTCCTCGTGATGGTGGTTTACAAAGAGGCTGGAAGCACAGGAAGCATCTCCTGATTGCAGCAGGGGCAGAGCTGCACGTCGATGCGGACCCTTAGCTCATCCATTTGTGGCCTGAACAGGAAGATCAGCAGAAAGGCCCTCAAGGTTATAACTTTGGATAAGAAAGGGATTTGCAGCGGCTCCAGAGCAGCTGATTCAAGCACTTTCAGTTATTTTGTGGGGTCCTCGGTCACTGGAGTGCAGTTTTTAAGCTGAGGAACAGTACGTCTAAATCATGGCTTAGATGCCAACTTCTGTTTGGTGCTTGGTTTGGGTGCTTTTTGCTGACCTGCATTACACTGAGGCCCAGAGATACATGGTTTGTTACTGCCAGCTGCTCTAAAATTGCTTTGATGTTGCTTTAATAACAAAGCTGTCTCTCTGACACAAGTTAACATGTTAATAATTTGTCTGACTGCAGCAGAGGAAGCGTCGCGACAGCTCGACTGAGGCTTTTTGTTTCCTGCGCTCATGATCAAAACTCTTTGTTTCTGCTTTTGTGATCAGTGTAAATGCTGGCCTGGTTTCTATCTGAAGGACGATGGCAGGACTTGTGTGGATGTTGACGAGTGCTCCACGACGCTTCCTTGCAGCCAGCGCTGCATAAACACGTACGGCTCCTACAAATGCCTGTGTGTGGATGGCTACGAAGCCTTGGAGCGTAATCCTAACACGTGCAAGGCTCTGTCAGGTAAGTCAGATTTTTTTAAGTTTCTCAGGTTTGCTCAGCGTGCAGAAGCCCTCTAACGATGCATGTTCCTCATTTTAGCTGAAGAGCCCTTTCTCATTATGGCAGACCACCACGAGATCCGCAAATTGAGTGTGGATGGCTCAAATTACACCATCCTGAAACAGGTAAGTGATACGTGCATGTTACTCTTGGATCATTAGATATTAGAGGCAGGCTACAGATAATCATCCTGTTCTTTTTTGTGCTTGAATGTCCGCTAACCCTGTTGGACTGATACCTTTACAGAGAGAAGGTCAAGGTCAAGGTCAAGGTCAGATTTATTTATATAGCACATTTCCAACAGCCGATGCTGCACAAAGTGCTTAACAATAACAATAAAATTAAAAACTACAGAAGTCCATAGTAACACAATAGAAATAATTTTTGGTGCTTTGTTTGCCTTTAATCAGTCTGTGCTGTCCAGGGGTTGCACCCTAATGACCCTGTAACGCTGTTGCCCCATCGTGCATTATTTTACATAATAAGATTGAAACTGTCTGCTGCTGTGTAATGTTCTACAGCTGCAATGACACTAAGATGGTAACGTTTAATGATCTAATATGTGCGTTAACACAGTTTGATGATTTATTCTGAACACTTTTGTGTCACCTGGTTGAACCAGATTGAGTTTGTGCACAGGTGAAACTTTATTCTCTGACCTTTAGCATCAAACCTACACATGATGCACAAACCTCTCTAACTTATTTTCTCGGTATTTGGTGTCCACCTTGACCTTCCAACCTCCCATAAAGGCAGAGGACAGTTGGTAGTTCTGATTGGCGATGAGAGAAATCGCCCAGGGGACCGGAGGAAACACTATTTCAGTCATGCTGAGGTCTCATCTCTGCTGCTTCGGGCGAAGCTTAAATCTGACTGTTGAGCATCACAAATGTTTAACTGTGATTCACTGTAAATCACCTGACAGCCGTCCGAGGGTCTGCTGTCACGCTCATATTAACCTCTTGACTCGCTGTATTCTGCTGATTGCACTGCTGTTCTCATTAGCCACGGCTCGCTTTAATCACAGCCTGTTATCGGCAGCTGACCTGATTTCACTTCACCACACCCTCACGTACCCGGATTTTATAAAAATGTTGTTTTTTTACATCCGTGTTGTGTAAAATCTGATCATTTGTAAAACATCTAAACAACATAATTAAATGTAAATACAGAGAAACATTTCCTGTTATTGTACATGTATAGTGAAATAAATCATATTAATAGTACAGTATAATAAATGTTATAGTACTGTGTTGCATAGAGAATAATCTAATTAATATAGTGCAATTGTGTTCGTTCCTCTCTTGTACTATGAAAGATGCCGGCTTTTGTCACAGGTCTGCCCCTCTTTGCACTGTGTGGTTACAGGAGCTCTGCTTTATTCAATATTTGAACAACCCGGAGGATTATTGGCAGGCCTGCTTAATTCAGGTTGAGTCACTGTTCTCTGTCAGAAAAATTCAAGAGGCTACATCGAGCCTGAGTTAAAATCTAAACAGCAGAAGTAAAACAACACTAAATTGTTATATTTACAGTTAGATATTTACCAGTTTTTGTCGTTGGCAGAGGAGATACGTCTGCAGAGAGAGAGTCAGGGGGCCTGGTCTGGGTTTAGTGTTCGTCTAGTTTCTGTCTCCTATGTCTCCTTGTCTTTGTAGGTTCCCCTTGTGTCTCTCTTCTCTGTGTCCCTCATCCTCTCTCTGTCTCTTGTGTCAAGCTTGCATGTCCCAGTTTACGTCTCTCCATGTTTCCTGTTTTATTTTGAAAGTCTTGTCGTTCCATGTTCAGTGTGTTTAGTTTTGCTTCGCCTGTGGCGTCATGTTCATTTGTGTTGGACTGACTAATAATAACCCCAGAAGCATTATCTCATAAGTAATCAGACTCATTTTTATTTTGAAAATCTAAATATATCTGAAATAAGAAAAGTTTTCATGAATGTCTCCGTGTCTACACAATGTTTATGCTGGAAAAGCAGCAGGATTATTTCCCCATTATATCAAATCCCCTTATTTACCAAACAGTATTCAGAATCGGACATTATATAATCCATACATGTTTAACTATGTGCAAGGCTGCTCTCACAACACACATAAAACTATTCAAGCTCACAAACGGTCTGTGGTTAACACTAAACCTCTGAGCTCTGTGAAAATACTCGATTTGCTGCAAAATTGATGCAACATAATTTTGCTCAGACGAGTTTTAAGCAGTTTTATACAGTCATGTTGTACATTCGCTTTCAGTTATGTTTTCCCTCAAATTCATCAACAATCGTGGAACAGAATGAAAGAGTCATCTTTAAAGTTTTATTTCATGTTCGAAGAATCCATTACGAGTGCTGGATTCTGCAGCGTCTGCAGGGAAACGGAGGGAAAATGCAGCGGCGGTGGAAGCGCTGATAAAGCGGCGTGCAGGCTTCATCTCTATAGCTGGTGTTTAGAGTGAGAAAGGTCCCCCCAGGACGCTTTGGCACCTGTCTGTGAGGGTGTTGATGGTCTGATGAAGATGTCTCGTTTCTCCTGTCAGATTGTCTGACATCTTTCCTCAGCATCCACAGTGTGAGACAGCGGGGTGGGGGCACTTGTTTGGCGAGCAGCTCTGTGTGACTGACAGAGGGGTCCTGTGAGCGTGACAGAGGAGGAGAGCACTTCCATCTTCTGTTTTGATAGACTGCAACGTGGTCTCGACTCACTTATCCAAAGCTTTGTGTGGTTGAAAGTACTGGAACCTATGGGAACATAAATCGATATCACAGTAAAATCACATCGATGCTGGAGAAATCGAGCATTTCAAGCTGAGCCGTTCTCGGTAAACGAAACCTCATTTCCTGTCTTTGTGTGATTCTCAGGGCCTCTACAACATCATCCATCTGGATTTTGATTACAAGAAAGAATTTATCTACTGGGTGGACTCAACCAGGCCGAGTGGTCGAAAGATCAACAGGATGCGCCTGAACGGGAGCGACCTGAAGGTACCGCGGACCTCCGGCGCTGACTGTGCCACGCAGCGCCTCGTAGCACCCTGTCAAACATCCATTTGCTCCACCTGCTCCAACCCTTTGTTAACTTCTTTTTCTCTCTTTCTGCTGTGCCGAGTTCTCTCTCAATGATCCATTTAAGCCATCAAGCTGCAGTTCAACAGCAACCTTTCTCTATTTGGAAGATGAGTCATTGCATGTTGCTTAAGTGGCTCATTATCACTGCTAAGATGATGCTGGTTATTTTTTATCCTTAGCAGCGTTTTTCTTTTTCTGTCAGCACTCGATGACCTGTTTGTTTAACAGAAATTAATGCATGTTAGTGATAATGGGAATATCATCAGTGGCTTTTAGATGAATGCAGCGGGCGTAATGATACAATGGAGTTTTTTGTGTCATGGCCGAGGTTTCGCGCGGGCCACGAGATTGAAGTCCGCACAATGGACACTGGGATTTAAGCAGAACACCCGCTGAGCGCCCCGTGCCACTTCTCATTAAAATAACTGCGTGGGGCATTAGGCTTATTCAGCTCAATTACTTTCACTCTGTGAGCTTGAGCCACTGCCACCGCTTAGCAAGAGGACAAAGTGTCTGAGACACAGATACAGGAGCGTCTCACATCAGGTTAATTAAAAGAGTCACTGATATCCAGTCCTCATAGTAACGGTTGGCCACACGAGGAGGGCGAGACTGTTGAGCAGAAGCGTTTTCTGTGGTTTTCTCTGCTTTTCAGAGATGTTTGCATTGCTTTGCTTTATTAGAACATTTCAGATTTTGGAGCTGCTGCTGCTGCACGCTGCTGCACTTACACATGCATGCATTTGATGGCAAATAGAAAAGTGCAGCTGTGACATTAATTGTTGGTTTGCATAGAGTTGAAGGATCATTTCTCTGCATTCACCTCCTATAGCATAAGTAGAGCAAGTCATCACTGCTGAACTGCTTTTAACAGTGTTGCGCCCTGTTACACACTGCAGTACTGACTCAATAAAACATCTGTAGATATGCCGCAGTTTAACATCAGGCATGATTTTCCTCACACAGCTCACACACCGTGAAGATTTATATCAACTACTGTGGCTTTCTTAAGAAGCACTAGTTTCACAGAGTCTATGGGAGGTGATGTGGTGCAGAGCAGGTGATACCAGGACCCCGAGCCCCATTAAATATGCAACCGTTAGGTACACCGAGTACACCGAGTACACTGTTCTCTGAACAAACACAAAGCCGGGCTGTGAACTCATCAAGGCCATAATAAAGGAAGCACGTTTTAAAGCCATCATACTTGCTGGATGTCCTAATTTTGCAGATTCTATCACCTTCTGAAATGAATACAGTGATGTATGTGCAGGTCATTTAAAAGCCCATCAGTGTTCTGTAGCTGCAGATATGCACTTTCTGTTTTGTTCATTAAACTCAGATTCTGCTGCCCGTTAATGATGCTGCATTTCTCAGTCAAACACTAAAACAAATCTGTCCTACTAACCACAATAGCACTAATTTTACTTCTGGATGTGTACAGTTGTTAAATACAATAGAACAGTTTAATGTGTCCTGAAGAAGAGGAGGATGAAGCCTTTCTGAGGGCAAATATCTCCCTATTGTGGAAGGGCGTGTGAGGGATTTAGGCTTCTTAGTGGCACAATTCTTCTTTCTATTTCTATTAAATCTGACAGCACCGGCCTATCAATAGTGCGCGCCAGTTCAGCTGAAATCCAATATATTTCTTGACATTCATCCATGAAAGAAAATGTTAATGACTTCTAAGATATGCGCCAGACAAACCTATGCACCGAAATTAATTCTTCTCAATCTCTGCTCCCAGATAGTCCACAGAACAGCGGTTCCCAGTGCCTTAGCCGTGGACTGGATCGGAAAAAATCTGTACTGGTGCGACGCAGAAAAGAAAACGATGGAAGTGTCCAAAGCCAACGGGCTCTACCCTACGGTGCTGATCAGCTCGGGCCTCAAGAACCCGACAGATCTCGCTCTGGACCCCCAGACGGGGTAAGCATGTGGTGGCTGCACTTTAATGCGTCCCTGCTTAGAAGGATCGTCGCAGCTTCACAGAGATCCGCTCTCACGTTTTCAGTTAGGCTCTTTTATGATCTCACATTAAGTTGAAATTGGAAGATGCATTTGTGTCTTGCACACCCGCTTTTTTGTTCTCCCGTTGAATGTAATTATTGATTATTCTTTATCTGAATCTTTGTAAAACCCTTTTATGGCCGTCATTCATCACCGTGTGCGCTACGCTACCACGCCAATAGAAGCTGCTGCCTCATGACAGCAGCTCTTTGAACCGTGCTCTCCTTCTGACCAGGTACATCTTCTGGGTAGACTGCTGCGATCCTCCTCACATCGGGCGCATCGGCATGGACGGCCGAGGGCAGACGGTTATCATTGACACAGAGATCTACAGCCCCACAGCTCTCACCATCGATTACACCAACAAGAGGCTCTACTGGGCCGACGACAACCACATCCTGTTTGCCACCATGGATGGCGCCCAGAGACGCAAAGGTGAGACGAAGGTGTCGCTCGGTTAAAGAACAGCTGCTTATCTTCTCAATGAAAGTTAAATGAGGAGATTGTTTTCACTGGTATGTGATCATTATTCACACTGTGTTACATGAGTGCAGCTGTTACAGGATTAGCGGCACCGCGGTTGCTATGCAGAGTAGGACAGAGTGTAATTGAGGTCCGCTGTGGTTATTCGTCCCGTTCCAGTGTCCTACGATCACATCCAGGGAGTAATGGCGCTGACTTTGTTTGAGGACTTTGTCTACTGGACTGACGGGAAGTCCAAATCTCTGCGACGTGCTCACAAGACAACCGGCGCTCAAGGGATCGAGCTCCTCAACTCCTGGCAAGCCATCAAATCCATCAAGGTCTACCACTCCCTGCGCCAGCCCGAAGGTATGAAGTCCATCTGGCGCTCGTGTTCGTTCTGTCCTCCGGTTTGAACTCGCTCACATGCTTCTGTCTCCTCTGTAGTTCCCAAGCACCAGTGTCAGATTGCGAATGGAGGATGCAGCCACCTGTGTCTCCTGTCCCCCGGCGGGGAACACAAATGTGCCTGTCCCACGAATTTTTATTTGGCGGCCGACAACAAAACCTGCCTCTCCAACTGCATGTCCAGTCAGGTGAGCGTTACTCTTCCCCCCTCCTCCTTCTGTCCTGATCAGGATTTTCCCCTGAAGACAAATTGCTTGAGCGTCGTAAGCTTCCCTCGTGCACCTCGGGGCCGAGGAAACGTCTGCTTTGAAGCGCCGACTGTTCGCGCTGACTTTAAACTCTGTGTTTTGCTTTTGAAAGTTCCGCTGCGGCACAGACGAGTGCATCCCTTTCTGGTGGAAGTGCGACACCGTGGACGACTGTGGGGACGGCTCCGACGAGCCCGCCGACTGCCGTGAGTGCCGTGCTGTTTCAAGGTTGCTTTAGAGCCGCACTAAACCAGAGGAAGCCAGCCTCATTATTTTAGTGAGCTTTGAGCAATAGCAACATTGATTTGGCCATAAGGACACTCGGGTCACAGAGCCTGCTACAGTTAAGCTGCTACTGTTTATAGACTGAACCGTGTTTCCTCAACAGCTGAATTCAAATGTCAGCCTGGGCGTTTTCAGTGCGGCACCGGCCTTTGTGCTCTTCCACCCTTCATCTGTGACGGCGAGAACGACTGCGGCGACAACACGGACGAAGCCAACTGTGGTGAGGATGGAAACGGCGCTCCCGTGTCGCTCGTTACCTGGCAGCATTGTTTCCTTTGTGTGTTTGGCTGCTACTTATTAGCACTGAAATAATGACTTAATCAGGCGATTAGTTTAGTCGGTCACCAGAAAATGAGCTAAAACTGTTGTGATAAATCACTCGTTATTCGTTAACAGCACTTTCAGGCCTCTGCTGCGTTCAGCCTCACAGTGTTTGTGTTTGTCATTGTTGACAAACTGTCACCATCAGCTCGTGTCGTTTTATAGACGTAATCATTAATAAAATCACTCTTTTTTTAGTCTTTGCTTCATAATTAAAGCTGTTTTGATAAACTGACCTGTTGTCTGCTGAGTTACTGCCACTCAGTCTGAAACTGACTTCTTGCTTCTTTCTTTGCTCTAATTCAGAGACGTACATCTGCCTGTCGGGCCAGTTCAAGTGCACGGGCAAACAGAAGTGCATCCCTCTTAACCTGCGCTGCAACGGCCAGGACGACTGCGGCGACGGAGAGGACGAGACAGACTGCCGTGAGCGTCATTACGTTTAGACTCATTGTCTTGAATGGCTTAATCAGGATGTTAGACTGGGGGAAGCTTACATGCATCCCTCACTTGACCAGCGTCCTAACGCTGAAAAACAAGACGGTTTAAGGACTTTGGCGTCTCTGGTTTAGAGGTATAATCTAACTGATTAAAAAAATCACTTTTTCCAGTGCAGTTAGTGCGTTTCTGTGCTTGGACAGAATATATGAAGCCGTTAACTTTACATAGTCTTCATTAAGTATTCCACAGACAACCCTTGTTATGACCTGTTTCTGTGGAAAGAGATTAGATATTGAATCACGCAGAGGATAAGAAGAGATTTTCTCTGCAGTGATGTAACTCATCAGAATGGTTTTGAATACTCTTTTGTGAGGAACGTGACACCGCTGATATTAAAATGCCGTTTGAAACAATGTCAGGCTCTGTAACAAGAGGCGGCTGCTACCTCGCTAGATTCAAAATGTGTGTGAAGGAGATGTTATTGAAGCACTACATTTTTTTTCCTTTTCTGCAGCTTCTTCTACAAATATAATATCATAAGATGTCTGGATTACTTTCTCCTTTTCACACGACTTCATTCCCTCCGTAGCTGAAAGCACCTGCTCCCCAGACCAGTTCCAGTGCAAAGCCTCCATGCACTGCATTTCCAAACTGTGGGTTTGTGACGAGGACCCTGACTGTGCAGATGGGTCGGACGAGGCGGACTGCGGTGAGTTAACCGCAGTTTTTCACTCGGCCTCGCTCGCTCTCACTCGCTGCTTCTAGTTGTTTTTTAACTCGGGCCGAGCGAGAAAGACGCCGTCCCCGTTGTTAGTAAGAGCTGAGCTTCACGACCTCGGCGTGCCGACGTTACGCTTGAATATCAGCTCACAATTACAAAATCAAAGTGGGTGTGTTGTCAGTGGCGCGCTGGAAGCCCAGGGCAGGGCCGGGGCAGGTAAATGCAGCGCTGTGAAATCTGCATGACGTGCCTTTGAAAAGAGGAAATAAATGAAAAACCAGAAACGGTGCTTCTGAAATTATCGAAGATTAAACATTTGCTTCCTCGTGACAGATGATGAAAGCTGACAGCTGCTCTTTTAGCCGCGTTTTGTCTGCACTCGAATGCATCTTTCTTATTCATCTCATCGCTTTTGTCTCTGAATCTTAATCAATCACGACTCGGCTCCCTTTTGAGGGAAATGATAATCAGTTCTCATCAAGCTTCTAATTTAATTTGCAGATCTGAAAGGACGGCGTTGTGTTCCGCTTTAAACCGCGAGCGAATAATAGACGTCAATAAAACGACAAAATAAAATCTTTGCTGTCCTATAAACTTGAAATTGAGCTACTGTCAATCTGTCAAATGCCGTCCTGGGAACAGTTCCCTGTAAACGCTGTGATATTTTCCAGACCTCATGGTGACCTCATGAAACAGGCGTTGCTGCTGTCTGCAGAGCGTTACAGGGGATTTACGGTGACCTGCGTTTACGAGTTTTGTGCTCATTCAGGATGGCTTTGTGCTGACAATAGTGCGTCACTACTTGGAGTAATGCCTAAAATGCAAATTCTCCATTTAACTTGTTCACCTATCAGCCAGTATTCACTTTGATTTCACTGTAAAAATATGTGAGAGGAGGAATTGTCTGTGATGATCTATAAATTCCTGCACAGCTGCTTTGTGATGCATGAAAAGCTTCTCATTCACTGCTGCAGCAGCGTCCATCGGGCCATCTGCAGGCAGCTGGACGCGTCGTGATTGTAGCAGGGCCTCGGTGTCGTTACGCACAACCGTCTGTGTTTACCTTTATTAAATTATGTGCAAATGACAGCAGCCTGCTACAAAGCTCAGCAGCACACACAGCAGAGATGCCTCGCTCGTGGCTGCATACATATACAAGTTAAATAAAACTGCACCATCTGCCTCTGGCTGCAGCTCTGAAACGTTGCGCGTTGCATCATTTCCTGCGTTAGTCGTCATCAGGTGCCGTCGCCCTGCGATGACACAGGTGATCGTCCTGGATGAGAGTGAGCAGCGCTCTGCTTATCCTCCTCTTCGTCGTGCCTTCGTGCTTCGACGCCTCAAACGTCTCCGCAGCGGATTGTAATTACACTTTGTTTCATTTCCAGCTTCCCTGCTTTTCATGTCAGCTTGAGGCACCCTGAAGTAACGCCCAATTAATGTTTTGCCACTTTGTATACGTCACTGATGGCTTTAGCCTCTCAGCCTCCTCGGTGGCATCTGAGCACTTTTCACCACTTCGGAGCGTGGTGGGCTCCATCAGCAGCTAATGTAATTTCACTTTGAATTACTGAGACTTTTTAAGGAAGTTTTGCTTGTTAACTTGGTAATGAGCTCCGACTTAACAAGAAAATATTGCTTCTTTTCCTCGTGTCACATCTTTTATATGCTGTAAGTGACTGAGCCGCTTCCTAATGAACGTCTGCCTCGTGTCCTCTGCTGCTGCACTCAGCTTTCCCTCCTGATTCTCTCCTCCTGCTGTCGTGTTGGAAAGAGATCCAGGCAGAATGTGTCACCCTCCTCTTTTGACACATCTCTTCCCTAACTGATAACAGCGTTACCTTGGCCATTATCCCTGATGGTGTCTGCACAGAAATGACTTTTTTAAAAAGGAGCTCTCGGTTTGACTTTGGAAAGCCATTCTGAGGAAGCATCAGTGGAGGAAATGTCAGCGCATCTGTTCCTCTTTTAAAAAAAAATGCAGCTATTTTGAGTAATTTTTGCTCTGGCCATTAAGGTTTAACGGCGAGACGTCTGCTTTCATTTCAGGCTCAAACTCTCGGCCCTCCATCGTTTCTGAACTGCGAGCTGCCGTTCATATCGACGAACGCACACAGTCGTCCCAAAAACCAACAAAAAAGTAAATGAAAGAAGAGTCGACACTCGGTTAAACTCTCAAAGGCTGTTTATTGCATGTGTGGGAGGCATTTTAAGCCTACACCTCTGAACTGCTTCCCTATCTTTGAATATTTCAGCGACTGCCTGCTGAGACGTTTCGTGACGACAACCCGTGGATCCGTTTCCTGCTCTGGTGAAACGAGTGTTTGTATCTGTCGAAGCTTCTGACAGATCCAAACATATCAGAGTTAGTCGTGGCTCGCGTTACGTCTCAGAGGAAGTGAAACACGGCGAGTTCGGTTTCCGACTAAAGCCGCATCGTTCGGCAGCTGTCGCCGGTGTTTTCTCACAGAACGTTCGGTTTTGCCCAACTTCCTGTCACACGTTTGTTGGGGTCGGTGGCACAGTCGGGTTCGCTCGCCTCTTGAGTGTGCACCGTGTTTTGAACTCGGCGTCGGGAAACCCTGAGGAAGCCGTGATTGCAGGTTGAAAATGTGATAGCGAGCGCAGTATTAATATTCATGCTCTTTGAAGCCATTTTCATCTTAGTGTTTGTTTGCTCCTGATGGAAAAGATGAAAAGACCTGCGGACCTCATGAATTCCGCTGCGAGAATAACAACTGCATCCCCGACCACTGGAGGTGCGACAGCCAGAACGACTGTGGAGACAACTCGGACGAGGAGAACTGCAGTGAGTACCTGACTACAGTTCTTCTACAGTTTCACAGCTAAGATCGTGAACATTTACAGAATAGTAACTTAATGTTAAAGCTGTAGCTCTGACTCCTTGTTGAACGCAGCAGAAATAACTGAGAAGCTAAGTGAGCCTGAACGCTAACAGCTGAGCTGTGCTTTCAGGTGTGCCAGAGATCAAAATGAAAGCATGCAATGCAAAGATGTCCCCTCCTTTGAATGAAAGCATGACTGTGTGGTTACTCAGTCTGCTCCGTGTTGGTATAAATCATGGCTTTGATGTCAACTACTTTTTTTGGATGTCAGAAGAAGAATTATGGCGATGCTGGAAAAGCCTACAGAAGCATTTCTAAAGACCCGAGTGTTCATCAATCCATATTAGCTCCAACTGTCTCCTCATGGCAGAGTTTCAAGAGTACTCTCGCTAGTAGCAGGCTGCCTGCAAAGATCATACCGACAGCACAACATGCACGCTGGAAACTTGTGAGAAAGACATCAAGAGAAACATCAGAATACCTGCAGACAGTCCTACAGGTATTAAATCTTTATCCCGTTATGAGGAAACAATAAAGGAAACGACAGAGCCATGAAGGAACCTCAGGCACATCTAAAGTTCCCAAAAGGACAGAGCTGGAGAGGCAGTGTTCTTCAGGCAGGTCACACAGGAAGCTGCGATTAAAGTTTAAAACAAAGAAAACGCCGCACAAATAATCAAATCTGACCTGTGGAGCAGGTTTGTGGGCAGCTTTGCTTCCTGATGACCTGGAAATGTTACGATCATCGAGAAGCTTGAAGGAGTTTTGTAATCCACGAGAGGAGCGACTCGAATGAGCAGGACGCCGAGCGGACGGACCGCTCACATCTCTCAGAGGTCATCCATCACCAGCAGCGGTTTTAAAGCTTTGTTTTAAATTGCAAAATGGAAATGTGTTGAGGACGTTGTGCTCTCACAGTCAGCTGTGCAGGTTCATCGATCTCCGTCTGTAATCTAAGACTACATTTCTCTGAGGGTGAGAGCACGCTTTTTATTTTTTATTATCAAGGTGAACTTAATGACACGAGAGCTGGTCGCCCATCCAGCTCTCGTGTGGTCTGCTGCCACTGGGGCTTGACCTTAACCCGAGGTGTCGTGGAACGACCTGTCCTCATCCTTCGCTGTGTGGATCGTAGATTTAGAGGATCCAGACGCAGGAGGCAGAGAACTCAGCGCTCACAAAACTCCCAGAAGCACAAAGTCCGAAAACACAATAAACATTATAATCCAGAAAGAGTAAACTCTCACAGCCTGGGATCAAATCCAAAGAAAGGCACAGAGACTTGCACAAACACCAAGCAGCACATGCAGAGAATGCAACCAAGCACAAAGAAAAGGCAGGGCTATATATCCTGAGGGTAACTGGGACAGTGACACCTGTAGAGAGCTATTTGGGACCAGTACACCAGTACCAGCTGTCTGTACTGGAGCCTCAGGTCAGAGGTAGGGCTGCTTGATTATGGCAAAAATGATAATCACGATTATTTTCACTGACATTGAGATCTCGATTATTTGACGATATTTATTTAACAATAACAATGTGTTGAATAATGACTTTAAAAAATAATATAAAACAGTGCAAATACTGATAACAGTGCAAATGTTTGCAATATAAGAAACAAATGAAAAATGTAAACATCTGTGTTTAGTGAGCTTTGCAGTGTTGCTCTGTGGTGCAGCTACACTGTAGCAAAGTTTACACACTGTGTCTACTTGATCCACGTCTGACTGAGCCCATAATGTTTCCACACCACTGAAGTTTTTTACCTCTTTTCAACCAACAGCAGTCACTCTCCTCTCCAAATAACTTCTGCTTAGCTTTCCCAGCTTCCCTCGGGTCCTCTTAATCAGCGGTCCCCAACCCCCGGGCCTCGGACCGGTACCGGTCCGTGAGTCGTTTGGTACCGGGCCGCGAGAGTTGAGGCTCAGGTGTGAAATGTCTGGTTTTCAGGGTTTTTATCGGTTTTCAGTGTTATTTTGTTATCATTTTTATCGTTTACTCGGTTTTCCTGGGTCTTTCCACGTGTGTTATGAATAAATCTTCTTTTTTTCGGTACCAGTACTGGTTTTATTTTGTTGTATTTATCCGCGACACCTTAAAGGCCGGTCCGTGAAAATATTGTCGGGCATAAACCAGTCCGTGGCACAAAAAAGGTTGGAGACCGCTGCTCTTAATTGTTGTGACGCGTGTTCGAAATGCAGAGAGGTGCGCTCGATTTGCCACACGGAGCAGCGCGAGAGTAACGCACGAGGGAGGGGCTAATAATCGGCTCAGTCATTTTTAATGATCGTTGAAAGCCCAGATCGTAATCGTGATTACAATTCGATTAATTGAGCAGCCCTAGTCAGAGGTCGTTTGAATCCCAGAGGGTCAGAAGAAATGCAGTTCTCTGAGGACAGCTGACTGCTGCTCCCGGCGACTCAGCCACACCTCTCTCCAACACACACACATGCAAACCATCCAGGCCCATCTGAGGAAAGCTCTGTGCTGTTTCTCTGTGAGCCACACGTTCTTTCTTCTTTTGACTTGTTTGGATATTCATCATCACTTTTGGGAGAAAACTTTTTATTTCCGTTTGAAATGATGCCGGAAACCCAGCTTGTTAAATTTCCTGGTGTCTGCCTGCGTGAGGGGAAGGCTTTTGTCTGCACATTAGACGTGCGCCTTTGCTGAGTGTGCATAATGTGTGCGATTTATTAGATGCTTATTCTCCAAACCTATTAATGTCACTTAAAATGCAAATAAAAGCCAGTCAAGTGTTGGACGGTGCAGAATTAAACAGGTGGACTCGGAGACAATAGAGAGGCTGCAAATCAGATTTTGCTGCAATGCCTGCTGGGAGTCTGGGTTACAGCACAGCTCGTAACACACACCAGAGTTAGCTAAGAGTCCACGATAACGGGGGGAGGCCCAGGCGGAGGATGTGATGCAGCTGTTTAGCTGCGTCCTAATATCGTCCTCGGGGACAGACTTGCACTAAACGGCAAATACAAGATTGTTGGCTTCAGAGAGCTGCTCTGCTTGTTGTCAGCGTAGAAATGAATGCATTTACATCTTGATCAGCCAGTTCATCCACTTCTAATACAAAATGACTCTAATTAGATAAAACGGCGGTTTTGCCGAGGCATTAGCGTGTGATCCTAAACACGCAGCGTTTGGCTGATGACAGTTTGCTGAGAGTGACGCTGGGAAAGAATCACATGGTTGATTTTGTGTCTTCTTCCTACTCAGAGCCCGTCACCTGTAACCACAAGGACTTTGCCTGTGCCAACGGAGACTGCATCTCCTCCCGATTCCGCTGCGACGGAGACTACGACTGCTTGGATAATTCAGATGAGGTTCATATTAACGTTATGCTATGAAACATTCATGTATTTAGTTTGTTTTTCTTTTTGTTGTTCATAAAATGAGGAAACAACAGACATTGGTTTTATTCTGAGCGACCAACAACCTAATACAGGAAGTCAGGATCAGCTGTTAAAAAAGTGCTAACCCTGATGCTGTGGGTGTTGCCCAGCAGGCAGTGCAACGCTGATACACCTGGTTATATTCTGATCAGTATTAAGCATAATTAACTGTCAGCACAGTCACATATTAATTATGAATTTAACCATTCAAACCTATATATATACAAACCTAAACCATGGGCTGTTGACACATTCCTGTGGCCACCCACACACATCAAGGTCAAACTTGGTCTGCATCTACACACACAAACTCATCTACATTTAACACACTAATCACAACTATACTTTGATTGTATCTCAGCAAAGATGGAAAAGCTCACTTTTAGCACAGAAGGCTGGATGTTCAGACGATTTTGTCACAGGTTGAGGCAGACTGTGTGGAGAGTGGATCCAAATGCAGATGAAACAAAGAGTGCAAACAGACTTAATATTAACTGAAAGCAGCAGGTAAACAATAACCTAAAATAAGCTAAATATAAAAACCCTAGAACAAGAACAGGAACCTAGAAACCTGAAGACCTGACATGTGTCTGTAAACCCGGGAACAAAGCAGGCGATCGAGCGAGGAACGAGTGTAAACACACACAGGAGGTGATGAAGGGAAACAGCTGATTAGAACAAACATAATGACGCCACAGGGGAGTGAAACTAAACACCACGAACATGGGACACCAGACCTCTTCAAAATAAAACAGGAAACGTAATGAGATACAGACATGACCACGCAGACATGAAACACGTCTAAGAAACAATGACCCGTAACAGCAACCTCGGCATAATAGAAATTAAACATAAACCATAAACATCAAAATATGTAAAAACTCAAAACGCTGAGTCAGATGAAGCCGATCGTTGGGAGACGTGAACCCATCTCTGTCCCGCCGCTCTCGACATTAGAAACGGACTAATGTGTCAATATTTGTAAATGAATAATCACGCTGTTTTAGGCTAAACTGCATCGGTCAGTTACATATTTATAAAGTTACTAGAAGTTTATATCATTTGTTTTAATGGACTTTTAAGGTGCGAGCGTATGAGGACTGATCCTCTGTTCACTTTTATTTCCAGCTGTAGTTTTGTTTGCCGCCTGGTTTACTGCTGTGACTCTAAACGGATGCCACCAGTGAAACCTTTATTATTACGCAGCAATAACATCTGGTAGTCATTAATTATTAACCACATATATGGAGTACGTGCGCCTTCAGAGCGTGCTAATCAGCCATGCATCAAACGTAGTTTTAGCACAAAAACCACTGAAATCAATAAACACACGTTTACTGTATTATTTACCTTAATAGTGTAATTACACCAGGCGTTATTAATTATCAGTTCATTGTTTGTAAATATAGTAAAATATGAACACACTGAATTTGAATTAATTATCAGTTCATGTATAACAGTCATTATAAATTGAGCTGCTAACAAGGCGTGAGTGGTCCCTATGCATCATATCAGTGCTAATGCTGTCAAATGATGCGGGTCAATAATAAGTAACATAAAAATTACAGGTCACATAAATGTGCTATTGTAGACACACACAAAAGGACACAGAGGCTTAACGCGTACAAATCACAGTGTACATGAGCCAAATTATAGCATATGGATAGTGTAATTTAGTCTGCAATTGATCCCTGGAAAATGTCTGTCACTATCTGAGCATGCAGCACAAGCACGCATTAAATATCCAAATTGGAAAAGAGAACTGGAATTAGATGGCTATATTGGCGCCTGCAAAGAAAATAATCCCATTGTGGGCATAATTCACCGCGCTGATCCAAATCTCCTCGTCATGGTCGCTATATTCCAAAACAATGCTGGACAGGAAGCATCGCCTTTTGTAAATCCTAATCCTCCCCGTGCCTTTCAGCAGCACAAAGACGGCCTGTTTTGTCCATAAAGTTGTTATAATTTTACACTCTTGTAATGTGTGAAGAACTTAAATGTGGCTTTATCTGGCATTTCATGGCGTAAAGAGATTTTTGTGGGATTCATATAAAAATGCTCCATCAGTGATAACGATGCATAATTCAAGGACAAAGCCTTGTTATTACCATTCATTATTCGTGTTAATTTATTGCTCTGTTCAACATTTGCACAGCAATTTTTACATATAATCCTCCTCCATGCAAACCAGTGCAACCCTAATTAACCCTTTATTATGTGGCTCCCCGGCGCCAGCTTTGTGGGTCAGTGCAGTCAAATAGTTTGAGGAGAGAAAGTTTCCCTTCAATCAGCAGTTATTATTAAAGTCAGTCATTCACAGGAGCCACCTGTGTTTACGTAGAAGAACAATGCTGGCTGCATTCATGCTGGATTCAATGCATCATGAAGTTTAGCTGCTTTTAAGAAAAGTGCATGCATCTATTTTCAGTCCCATCGGGATAAAACTCTGAGGCTTTATTTCTGTTTTTATTTATTTCTCATTCGGAGAGGCTGCCGGCTGCTTTGGAATCAATGTAAATCATTTTTTAAACGCTATTTGAAATACTTTCTAAAAACCTCGTCACCTGTTGGTCCCTTTCAAGCCTCACTGAGCACCAGACTTTGCTCTGGAAATAGTATTTAACAGCGGTTACATCGTTAGTTTGTAATGGACTGCATTTATACAGCTTTGTATTCGTATCGATCACTTAAAGTGCTCTGCACTATAAACCACATGCACATTTAAACAGCTCTTCTCTGAAACCACACGTGTAGTCCTCACTCTGTGCTCACAGACACAGATTGAAGACGCGCTTCGCCTCCTGAGCCACAGCGTGCACGTGGCGGCGGGGGCGCTGCGCGGTTCCAGCAGTGTAGGTCGGCTTGTGTTAGAACAACGGTTGCGTTCATGTGACCGTTTGTCAGCCCTTCGCTGCGTTCCTTCATTGTGACCGATTGTGTCAAACTCCTCTGCGTGAGCTGTTTTACTATGTATGATGTCGTTTTCTGTTTCCGCCCAGCAGGGGGCTGAGCAGGAAACAGTCCGGCTGCTGGACGCTGGACGTGTCCTTGATGTTTTTCGCTGTGTTTAATTGCAGAAAGGCTGTGAGGCACACTGCTCAGATGACCAGTTTCGCTGTCACAACAACCTGTGCATCTCGATGAAGTGGCTGTGTGACGGGCAGGAAGATTGCAAGATGGGTGAAGATGAAAAAACCTGCCAGGAAACAGGTGAAGAAAGCTCCCACCACACACTGAACCACAGAGCCGTCCTCCTTTGTGCAACCTTTGTTGTCCACAACATTGTTTGTATTGCAAGTGTGAAGAATTCAATTTATAGTTATTATTCTTTTGTAGGTCAAAGAAACATTTTCTTTTTGTCCACTGTGAATAGCTCAGAGTGCACTCTGTGAGGTCACTGCTGTCTCCAACCAACCACAGTCTCACAAATCCCCCTGTAACACTCTTCTCTTCTGCAGTTGTGCCGTCCTGCTCGGTCAACGAGTACGTGTGCACCAGCGGCGGCTGCGTGTCGGCCAGCCTGCGCTGCGACGGACACGACAACTGCCTGGACGGCTCGGATGAGGTCAGAGAATCCCCCTTAAACTGTAGTAGCATAGTGTTGCAGTACTAAGTAATCAGAAAGCTGCTTTTCATGCATGAACCGAGGACCAATCGGTGCTTTTTCTAGACTTGATGGTTTGTGTTTGCGTGAGATGAGCTCAACTCATCTCAGGACAAAGCAGGACGATGGTTTAGCCGAAGTGTTGCTCACAAACATTTGAAAAATGTGCAGTTTCAGCTTTACTGAAGCTTTTTGCTGCCATCAAATTAAAAAACAAAACACATGTTGTACTGTTGCAACAACATAATTTTCAAATCATTAGACTCTGTTTTTAAATTTGAACTGTACAGTTTCCCAGTTTGTGGCCATGAAGATGAAAATAGACAAATGAGCAGAGAAAAGGAGTGAATGGTGTCTTTATGAGTTAAGCAGCAGAGAGAGACTAAAACTGTATTTCTATGTTTAACTCTCTTACTTCTTTGTTCTGGAGTGAAATGATTGAAGCCTTTAATATGTCCGTCTGTGTTACTGTGCAGTCTGCAGCCAGATGGCATAAACGCTCTCATGACTTTGTGGCATACGCGTGACCTTTTCCCAGCTCATCCTTGAGGGTTTGTTGCGCTCATTGAGGAGCACGTACTAAGAGATATGGTTCTATGCAGAGTTGTGCATATGTTGGGTCGAGGTCCTCGAGATAAAAAGGCTCCTGAACTAAAAACATTTAGCATCTTTTGTGCTCGCGTGGCTGCGGTGACATAAACCTTCATGGTTCTGCAGTGCTGCTCCCTCTGTCCTGTCTTTGTGTTGATGAGAACGCCTGCTGGCTGCGCCTGCGTCTTTGCTAACAGATCGGCTGTGTGAAGGAGTGCAGAGAAGACGAGTTCCTGTGTCTGAATCGGGCCCACTGCATCCCTCGGCGCTGGCGCTGCGACGACGTGCTGGACTGCATGGACCACAGCGATGAAGAAAACTGCGGCCAGGGTAGGTGTCAGCGTGATGTCTGAAGGTAAAAAAGTCTCATTTGTATAACTGAACAGAGAATTGATTTGAGCGGCTGCACAGCATTTAATGATAAAAGGGCCGAAACAGCAGAGAGGAAGACGACTCTGAGACGGGAGGAGAGACAGGAAGAGAAGCAGGTTCTGCTGGTGTTGGTGGGAATGATCCACATTGTCAGGATCATCATGTAGAAGCATCTGTTACTAGAATCCTGTAATGGGCCATTTGTGACTCCTGTTCTCCTTTGAATGCACTGTTTTTACCGTTGGCGTGTTCGCGGCGCTAAAAGTCTCGTTGCACTCTTCGATTGCAGCAGCCTTCTTCTGCCGAGCTGATGAATTCATTTGCAACAACACCTTATGCAAACTCCACACGTGGGTGTGCGACGGCAAGGATGATTGCGGAGACAACTCTGACGAGGACGCGGACATGTGTGGTGGGTTGAGATTGTCACTCTCAAGAATTTCCTTTGAAGCAGACGATGCATATTTTATAGACCTCTGCTTTTCGATCTCCCGAGAGGGAACGTTTCGTTGTCTTTTCATAAAAGATTTGATGCTCTTATTAATTTATTTATAGTTCCACTGAAGGACACCTCCATTAGCCGTTTGTGTCTTTTGTCCTCCAGCGAAGCTTCCCTGCCCCCCCACGAGGCCGTTCCGCTGTCGAAACGATCACGTGTGTCTGCGCACGGACCAGGTCTGCAACAAAGTGGACGACTGCGGCGACAACTCGGACGAAGAAGAGTGTGGTGAGCGCAAACCGCACCAGCACGGGTCTAACGATGCCTCGAGCGGTATTAGTGTGAAAGTTCAACGACTCTTTATTCATCAAATTAAGTGCAGAAGGTTAAAAGCGCCCCTGATGCAGCCGTCCTTGTTTCGTTCTGTGAGGATGATAATTGGAGTTGGGAGAAAAAGAAGCACCAACAATGAAGCAGCGTCTGCTTAGTTGTTGAATGACAGAGATTTCTTTTTCTCTCTCATGCTGTTTAACTAAAATAACCGAACGTTGAACATTCTGCAGAGCAGGAGGCTTGTTGGTCCTACACCGTGTGAGGCTGTGTGCTCGTGCACTGCAAACCTGCAAACACAGGTTTTGAACTTTAGCTCGAGTACCAGGAGTCTAAATGTGCTGCAGAGGAATCTGAAAGGCAGAAAAAGGACTGTGACTGCATGTTAAACGGGAGCCACGTTTGGTGCACTTAACACAGTTTACAATTTATTCCTGCAGATTTTTGTGGTGAAAGTGAAAATGCTTTTCAAACACACGAGCGCTCCCAGCCTGTTTCCTCCACACAGCTTTGTGTGAATAATCCCAGACAGGAAGGAGAGGACGCATCTCTGCTCTCCTCCATCGCTCTCTCATCTCCCTCTCTGCTTCCATCACTGATCCATCTCCTCCATCACTTCATTACCTCTAAGAATTCTGTGCTTCCGCTTCTATCCTTCTGTTCAATCTGAGCTTAATCCTAATAATCTCTTCATCCGCAGCTTCATCGCTGTGTGATATTCTTTATCTCTGTCTGTTATTGGAGGAGGATGGCAAACTTTTGCTTATGTTCTCTGAGGACAAAAGCAAAACGTGTGAAACACCTCAACAGTTTTTAGTTTGAATAATTAACAGATACAGTCAAAAAGCTCTTTCTCTGATTTATTTCAAACACTTGCAAAACGACCTGCCGGCAAATAAAGAGACTCCGGGACGTCGCTTCAAAGTAGTAAACACTAAACGGACTTCATGATGATTTCAAAGTGTTCAGCTAAGTCAAGCGCAGGTGACTGGACAGGCTGTTTCTCATGAGCTGATGTCGGCTCTCGGTCTGTGTGCACTGAAGCAGAGGTCGTGGCTGGAAGACCTCGGCCCTGTGGGAAGACCGAGTTTTCCTGCAGTAACCGCCGCTGCGTCCCGATCCAGCTGCAGTGCGACCTGTTCAGCGACTGCGGGGACGGCGGCTCAGATGAGCAAGACTGCAAGGCATGTAAGTACGGCACAAGCTGACTTCAGCGGACACGTCAAAGGAGCCGTCGGTGAGATGAAAAGCACCAAATGTTACCGCGGCGTTATCAGAAAGCGAAGCTATCCTCGTTTTGTTTTGTTATTTATGCTAATACATGTGCGCCCGCGCCTGCAGTGTGCTTTGTAAAAGATGGAGATGCTCCTTTGGCTTTTGCACCTGAAAGGAGGAGCCCAGCAGGGCTGATGTGTAATCTGCCTTTATTTGTAGTTTCCAGTGGAGATGTATGTGGAAAGAAAACCAATCCGTGTGGAGAGGACGCCGTCTGCAACCAGACAAATGCTAATTCTATATGTCAGTGCAAACCTGGCTTCAAGAGGAATCAGAAGACGGGCCAGTGTGAAGGTAACCGTGTGTCATGTAGTTTCTATGGTCTGGCTTTTAACACACACTGACGGCCTTAGCTGTTGTTGTTTTTATTGACTTATTTTATTTGTTTTTCTGTATTTTACTGCATCATTGTTGCGCATTTCTTTTACTTTAGTGGCGTTTTACATGAAACTGACTGAAATGTGCTATAAAAATAAACTTAAGAGCATTTTACATATTTACTTATTACGTATCTGTTCCTTCAGTTAGTTTAGAGGAAGCTGGCTGGTGCCTGTTGTTCATTTTGAGCGAGTTTAGTCCTGATAAAACCTGCCAGGTGTCAACAGGTGAGTTTGTGAGTCAAACCTCAGTAAAACTGGGGAAATAAACGGTCTTAATGGAAGCGATTGCTGTGACTTTATAACGTGTTTGTAAATGTCATACATGCACACAGTTACGTGGAAAACTCTACATTTGCAGCATCATAAATGAGGCTGTACTTCTTTGCAGAGATAAATGAATGTCTGCAGTTTGACGCTTGTCCTCATTACTGCGCGAACACTAAAGGGTCCTATAAATGCTCATGTGACCGGAATTTTAAGGAGATCAACGGCAACTGTGTAGCAAGAGGTATGCTAAGAAAACTGAGTGTATCCACTGTGGTGACCTCTCTGTGGACGTGAGTCGTTTTAATGAATGGTTTTACCTTTTAACACGTGAACGACTCACCGGCAGGACCGGAGGAACGAGTGTTCTACGTGTCCAACGACACCGAGATCCGCAGCTTCCTGTATCCCTTTAACCAGAGCCTCGGATACAGGCTGCCCACGCACATTGAGGACAACGCCCGAATCATTGGGATGGATGTTCTGTTTCACCACCAAAAGTTTATCTGGGCGACCCAGTTCAACCCTGGTGGGATTTTTTACAAAGACAATTTGGAAAGAAGTCAGAGCAAAACAAATGTCAGAAATATTGTGAGTATTTTTTATTGTATTTTAATTTTGTGCTTATTAGGAAGAAAATGTGTTTAAAAATGATCCGTGTTTTAGTTTCGTATACTGCACCGCTACGTCTCACTTTGAATCAGCATGTGCACGAGCGCCTGACGGTGTGACTCTTATCGGTTGCAGTGCTCAGACTTCCGGCGACCCCGAGATATTTCTGCTGACTGGATTACAGGAAACATTTATTGGACCGATCACTCCCGGATGCACTGGTTTAGTTATTACACAGCCCACTGGACTAAATTACGATATTCCATAAATGTGGGCCAACTTAAAGGACCGAACTGCACCCGCCTGATTACTGATATATCTGGAGAGCCGTACGCCATCGCCGTCAACCCCACCAGGGGGTAAGTACACATCACACAATATTCAACTTCACAGATGTTTCTGCCAGAGCACCATTATTTAATCCTGTAACGAGCCGCTGTTTTCAAAAACGTAATCAATTTCACATTACATAATACTCAGTAGCATGTTATTAATTACTCAGCTGCTCCGCTCGGCAGAGTAATCGGTTACATTTCCTCTTACATCACTTAAACTCGCCAGACCTGCTCCAACAAAGGTGTTACAACAACGACAAAGCGGCGCACAGCTGTGACACGTCGCTCTGCTAACGAGTCTTTGGTTTTCCTCATCGTCTCAGCTCCTGACGCTGTGTTAAAAAATAACCTGTTTACTTTTTAATATTATTATAACTGTAAAACATGACATCAACACAGAAACGTGCTGGTTGCAGTAGCTGTGATACTGAGCATGTATCTGTAAAATAAATGCATATTTGTTGAAGCTGATTTTGGTTCCTCGCAGAATGATGTACTGGAGCGTGATCGGTGATCATTCTCAGATCGAGGAATCAGCCATGGATGGCTCACTGCGCAGAGTGATGCTGGACAAAAACCTGAGGAGACCCACTGGTGGGTGGCTCGTTTATTCCTTTTGTTGAACCACATTTTTTAAAAAGTTCATCATTAATTTTGAAGTCATATGAAATGTTGTGAATTTTATGAATGGACTTTGTGTGTTCTGATATCTCTGGCCAATACCTGTCCATCAATAATTATTCAATAACTATTTAATTTCCAGTTACTGAAATGATTGAACGATCATAAAAATAAAGATAAAAAGTAACACAGCACGGTGTCGTTGGGCTGATATCTGCACCTTCTTTATTTGTGCAGTAAACACACATTTGATGCACAACGTGCAAATTCCACATAGCAGAGCTTCAATATAAACTCGTGTTTGTTATTGAGGCAGCTAATAAATACCTGATTAACTAACAATGTTCTGCCAACATGTGTAACACTTACACACACGATGTGTTTCGCCTGCAGCGTCACGTGACGTTTGCAGTTATATATGAAATAAAGTTCCGCATGTAGACTGTCTGTTATTCTAAAGAATCAAATGGATATATATATATATATATATATATATATATATATATATATATATATATATATATTAGGGGTGCAACGATACACAAAATTCACGGTTCGGTTCGGTACTTTGGTGTCACGGTTCGATATTTTTTCGATACAAAAAAAAAATGTTCATGCCTTTTTAATTTGTCATTTATTAAAATTATAAATATATATTTTAACACAAAAGTACAGTTTTTAAATTTAACCCTAACCCTTGTGCATGTTGTTTTTTAGCTCGTCATATTGCAGCCACAGAAATTCTTTTGTCCATGAAACCATAAAGCTGCACTTTCTTTTTGCCTTATAGTCTGATTTGTCATAACTTCTCCGTTTTGTGGTAAGCTTTTCTTTGGCTGTCACTTCTTCACCCTGACCTGTCTTATTTGGCTCAGCAGAACTGAAATATATATCTGTCTGTGAAGGTTCTCAATCATCCAGGTCATCGTAGTGAAATATATATCCTGCCGCACTCACATAAGCTCAGCGATTCTCTGCGCGATCAACCTCTCACATGTTTAAGCTGCAGGAGATTTCACTTGTCATGTTTGCATAGTAAGCTAACGATTAATAAGACGATGTCAGAGGAATTGGTGCACAAATTATCATCACTCACAGATCAGTGCTGTCGCTCTCTATACACAGTTCGCACGATTGCAAAGTGAAAGCAAAAAAACAAGCGCAAATTCAAACATTTCAATATGTCACATATTGACAGTGGCTCACCCAATGACATAATTACCCAGCTACATTTCTGAAAGAATGCAAAAGCATTGACATATATTTTTCCTACAATAGCCCGACGGGCAGGTAAGAGATAGATTTTGGTAGCCCGACTGAAAAAATCGCTAGCCCCGGGACGTCGGGCTAGCGATATTGCAAGCCCTGTATCTGATTGAGGAATCACTCATCTTTGGAAAAGAGAGTTTATTACAGAGAAATGTCTCTTTCCAAAATAAAAGCTATACTATCCGCTTCTTCTGGGCTATATTCTCAGCAGCATAAGGAGAATCATGTGCTAACAGCTGTCTAAATGACTCGGCTAAAGTTAGTAGCATGCTTGTTGTTTTTGTCTTTGCACTAGGATGATGTCGGTGTAAATGTGCAGTCATATTCGTTGTGTTCCCACTAGTGCTTTCAGGTTAATCTCGTTGAAATAACCTTAACGCCACAACACGGCAAATCTCCGTTAACGAGCTACCCTATACAGAGGGGCTAGACGGCCAACACGTTAACGAGCTAACTGCGCTAACACACTAGCTCCCACCCATGTAATTGAGCATTGCATGGCACATCCAACATACTGTTTTACTTTAGTCCATGACTCGCTTACCTTCAGGGTCATACGTCACATGAAAACCAAAATAATTCCAAACGCCAGATCTGAATGAGGGTGGGGGAGGTCCACTTCTGTCTCGCTAGCTTGCCCTGCGCTCTTCCTTCTGACCATGCTGTCTGTGTTGAGCGCTCAGTGAATCTGCATTCGACTACTCCGCCTAGGCTGCACTCTCGAGCCTAGGCGGAGTAGTCAAATGCAGATTCACTGAGCGCTCAACACAGACAGCATCGTCAGAAGGAAAGTTGATAAAATAAAATACAAATTTTGTATTGTTCTTTTTTTTTCTCCCCTTTGGTTTTCTTTCTTTCTCTCCCTCTCTTTCTTTCATTCTTTCCCCCTGTCCTATCCCACAGTCATGTCTGTCCCGTTTGCAACTGAAAATAAAATAAATTCATAATTATAATAAAGGTCAATCAAATGGACCAATATGATGATCCACTTAAAATAAATCCTCTTGGCATCTTTCTTGGCCTCAAGACAACAATTCTGATGGCTATAGATCCAAACGGGACACAAAAAAAAAAAAAAAAAATTGAAAAAAATTGTATTGTTCGATACATATGCGTACCGAACCGAAAGCACTGTATCGAACGGTTCAATATCGATACGAATATCGTTGCACCCCTAATATATATATATATATATGTATATATATATATATATATATATATATCCATCCAAATCAGCGCACACGCAGCAGCGTACAGCTGCTCGGGATGTGTTGTACGCCTGTAGGGAAGCACTTAGTGCTGATCTAGTTTTGAAGAGCTGCTTTGGCCTCCTTAAATTCAAGGATGCTATGATCTGTCTTGGTCACACAAAGAGGAATTCATCATCAGCTATTTAAATGCTGCAGCCTGGTGCTCAATTATACGGTCAGACTTCTGGGAAACAGTAGCATTGTAAAAAAGCTCATCGTGATCAAAAGGCGCCGTCCTTTCTCAGGATTTTAAACACAAGCTGTTGAATAGAAACAACCGGACGGAGAAACGTTGGTGCTGGAACCGTCCTGACCTTAAGGTCTCCTCCTCTGAGGGACTCCACAGTGATCTCTGTGTAATTTGTCAGGTAAATGAATCTCTTACCTTCATCCTCCCACAGGGCTGGCCATTGATTATTTCAACCAGCGTATTTACTGGGCTGATCCTGAGCTCTCGCAGATAGGGAGCATGAGATTGGATGGCTCGGACCCTCTGGTGACAATCAGCGACAGACACGGTAAACACAAATGGAAAACTTTCATCTACACAAATTCGTTTCATGCTTCTCTTTGTTTTTCTCAACTTGATTTATCAAATAATTGCCAGATTAACATTGCTTTTATGTGGCACAAGGTTAAGGTTCTAAACAGTGTCTGTTAGCACCAATCCTCTTACACGACACAGTCGTCCTTCGTCTGGGCACCTCAGGATATAAACTTTATAATCCCAAAGCTGCAGAAACCTGATTTTATCTGCTCTCTTTTCTCTGCTGGATGTTTAGGAATCTCCCAGCCGTACAGAATCGATATATTTGAGGACTACATTTATGGAACTGGGTTAAAACACGAGGTCTTCAAGATTCACAAGTATGGGAAACAGGCTGTGGAGTTTCTCAGTTTGGGGGTGGAGAAGCCCACTAATGTTTTCATCTCCCACCGTTACAAACAGCAGGACGGTAAGCTGCCCTGATGTTCACTGTTTATCTGTAAAATGTCCCTTTAGAGCAGAAGAGGAAACGCTGTTCAGTCAGTTGAAGTTTGATTACTTATTTACTTGGTAATTGTGTTTGTAATTCAGTTCTATTGTTATTATTTGTTCCTTTGATGTTCTAAAGACTTCTTATAAACACAAACACACACAAACAGCCACCGATCATATTTCTGAATGAACGACTAGAGCAGCAGACGAGGCGAATAATAAATGCAACCATCAGCAGTTGGTAACCAACCACACATACTGGACTGACAGCAGTAGCACGATATTTAGGTTTATGATAAACATAACAACAATCATTTATTGTGTGTGTGTGTGAGAGGTGAGATCCAGCTGTTCCAACCAGTACGGGAGGAGTTTTAATAAAACTTTAAGGTTTCAGTGATGGATGTGTGGATGTTGAAGGGCCGCTGATGTCCAGACCACATTATATAAACAATGTGACAACAACGTACAGTTCCAGTTCCCTCTGCATCTCCACACAGCTATAAGAGGGCTCCAGGCACTATCCTAAATTTGACCATCACACAGACTTTAGAGGAACCAGCCTCCCTCAGGGAACTCTGAGAGTCATCAAACATTAAATATAAGGTTAGAAATGTGTGTGTACAACAAATAGAAACACGTTTCTCTATTTGTGCTGTTTCATGAAACTATCAGATAAAATCTCTCTCTGGATGCTTTGTTGCTTGTTTACTTTAACATCTGGCTGACAACTTTTAAATGTCCCATCTGGCTAACGTTGGTCTGTTCACGGCGACACGTTGACCCTGGAAAAGTAACATGAATGTGGTGAAGAGACATCAGCTCAGAAATTCATCCACCTGCTGCACGTCTGACAAATAAGCTAAAGACGAATATTCAGCAAACCTGAGAGATCGTTTTAAAAACTGTGCCGAGTGAAACATGTGGAGCTGTTTTATAGAGCAAACTATAAATGATATTATTCACTGTGAGCAGCTGAGCGACGCTCAACAGTGAAAAAGTCATTATTTCATTAAAATTCGATCAATCCATTTTATTTATCTGGTATCAGTTTTATTATTAATGTTATTTGACATATTAGGATGTAATGCAGTTTGCCACAAACAAACAAAACCAATTGAATTTAGGATTCCTTTCTTTTATTGGTTTCTTTAAATAACACCTGCGTATCTGTCTGATCTGCTGAAGCTCTTCGTCCCCACTCGTTCGCTCCGGTCAGCTGTTGCTCTCAGTCCCCAAATCACTGAGGAGAGCGAGCGTTCTCTATCGTGGCTCCTGAGCTTTGCAATAATCTTCCTCTTCACATTAGGCGATCGACATCAGTGCTGGTTTTTAAATCCAGATTGAAAACACATTTTTATTCACTGGCTTTCACTCAGTGGTTGACTGACTTGTATTTACTTATATTTTATTGTTTTCGCTATGTTTATTATTTTATCGTATTTATTATTCTTATGGTATCTATTATGTTTCTATTGTTCAGCACTTTGTTCGGCCTTGTGTGTTTTTAAAGTGCTATATAAATAAACCACGATGATGATGAAAACTGGAGTCATGCAGTATGCAGGACTGTGGATTAAGATAAATTTATGATTAGTGAACAATTAGGTTTTTGATAAAAAGTTTAATTCTACATATTTTAACGAAACAACTGGACTAATATTGTGAAACGATGCTTTATAGATATAAATGATATTTAGCTGCGTGTTTCACGTGTGCAACATAAACCACTAACCTGTTCAATCAATCAAGGCTTTATTCACCACGTGCAGGTTGCCCTGCAGTGAAATAGGACACATACCCCCCCTTCCCCCCCATCACATGGGGATACAGGTCGGAGATCGGTAGCGTTACAGAAAAACACTGAAATATACACTACAATGGGAAAGTACAAGAGGAATAAAGAGACCTCTGCTCATGCTGGGCTCCTGGGAGGACAGCATGAGAACAGGAAACAAAAAAACTCCTCTGCACAGAAAAGCACATAAATGTCCACAGCACAACATTATGGAGCACGTGACCAGCCACAGGGTCGGGTGGGGGGTGAGGAGTCATCCGAAGCAAACACAGCAGCCATCCTGCCCAGCGCTACCATCCAGCGCGGGCTCAGACCCGCCGTGTTCCCAG
The DNA here is from genome assembly GCF_057382275.1 of Copadichromis virginalis. NCBI lineage: Eukaryota > Metazoa > Chordata > Actinopteri > Cichliformes > Cichlidae > Copadichromis > Copadichromis virginalis. The sequence continues at coordinate 40,005,436 of NC_140633.1, forward strand.
GAGGCAACAAGCATCGAAGGCGTTTGGAAAGGGATGGGGGATGAGTGTGTGCATATCAGTGTATATGTGTGTGTGTGTGTGTGTGTGTGTGTGTGTGTGTGTGTGTGTGTGTGTGTGTGTGTGTGTGTGTGTCCATAGTTCAGCTGAGACAGTGTCCTTCGCCCTGCCAGGCTAAGTAAACAGTGTTCCAGCCAACCCAGGTGGCCTTGCATGGATGGGAAGAACAGACTCAACACAGTCGTAATCAGGGTGTTGTTGTTCAGCTCCAGCCTTGCGACTGCAGCTGGCGCCGAGAGGATATCCACATGAAGTGATGGTGCTTTTTACCATCACTTCATGTGATGGTAAAAAGCGAACAGCTCATATGAATTTCAAAGCAGTTCTACAGTCCAACACTGGTCTCTCAATCTCCCGTTGGAGAGCCGCGAGCTTCTCCATACTTGCGCTCATTTCTTGTGCTCAAGGAGCCGATTTCTGAGAACTCACGACCACAGTGTGCTTCCCCAAGATGTCATCCAATTTTTTTTGAGAAACTCACGCCTCTCCCATCGTTTCAATCCCAGCGGGCAGCCTTGGGGGGGTTTGAACAGCCGGTTCCGCTTCCTTAATTCTTCGATAAGTCAGGGCCAAGCCAGCTCCGATCAGAACCCTGTTATCATGGTTCATAGGTAGATATCTTCAGCACTCAGGCTCACCCGAGCCCAGACTTCTCGTTGAGAAAGGGGTGTTGATTGCATTCAGGGAGCAGTTGATCAAATCCATAATTCCTCTTTTAGGTTTTAGAGAACAGACTGTGAGAGAGTGTTCAGGGAAAGTAATACAAAAAACACGAGACTAGACAAGGACACAAGAGGCTAAGCAGGGAAGCTCAGGGAGAGGAGGAGGAGGAGGAAAGTGTGACCGCCTTCGTCAAGAGCAAGAGCGGTCGCACTGTTCTGATCAATACAGCCACGTCCGTCCTCTCACTTCCTCCAGGTGATAAAGCATGGCAGTTATTGGTTCCATCTCTGGTGTTAATGATGAGAAAGCGTGAGAGAGCTCAGCCTCGGTCAGGTTTTCACTTAAACGACAGCTGTTCCTCCCTACAGACTCATTAGTGTACACTGTGGAGTCTGAGGGCACAACATGTGCTTAGCTTGCAAGTAGCTAAGACACAAAGGCTCGATATGTAAGAGATGGCAGAGATTTTGATTTCTCTCTTTTATCGTCATCCTTTAAACTGAATATATAAATAAACTCTCTTAAACCAGTAAATGGATCTCAGGGTTCGTTCTGCTCGGTGTGCAGCAGGATTTGTTTGACAGAACAGCATGAAGGACAGTTTTAGATTCACACAAAATGAGAAAGTCTCTTGGAGACATTTCCATGATCGTCAGTTCAAACAGTTGCATATAAGTAAGTTATTGGGAGCACCGAGGAAGATCAGCCCTCGTGAGTCAGCAGGACCAGGTCACATCCCTGGGTGACCTCTCTGTGTCTCCGATGCTTCCGTCTTCTGTCTACAAACTGCGCCCCGGTCTGCCAGGATTGGTAACTTCAGCTAACATTACTACAAACATGGGCTCTCCACCTACCTGAGCAGGGAGGAGCATTTAACACCACACAGCGGGTTTCGAGGGGCCATCAGCGGCTGCATTTACGGAGCAGGCTGAGGAGCTTCTACAGCTGCATGATTGAGGCCATCCTGACCAGCTGCATCACCGTGTGGTGCAGTAACACCGCTGCACCTGCACAGAGTGCTGAAGACTGCCAAAAACATCATTAGGACTCCAGCACCCTCTCTGCAGAGGATCTACCATCAGTCCACAGCTGCCTCCATCAAAGACCCCGCCTACACGCTGACGTAGCATAGATTGGATAAATATGTACATTTGCCCTGCAGCTCAGATTCTTCTTATTTTATTTCTATCTTCGATTTATATTGTATTTCCTTTATTGTACTAACTGTAGTTCTTTATAATTGTTTCTGTTGTTTTTAAATGATCATTTATTATAGTTATTAGTTTTATACATGCATCTTTCTGTTTGGCACCAAAAGAAGAATTTCATTCACGTTTCTGTGAATATGACAATAAAAAACCTGAAGGGCTTCCCTCAGACTGACAGCGAGACGGCTGAAACCTGAACAGGACACTGATCAGAGCTGGTTTTGGGATGAAGCAGGGTGAACACCAGGTCCGACCCAAAAAACCAACCAATTCAAACGAACTGTGAAGAAGAGTGGCGCAAACCCAGTTTTAATGAGGGTGCATGTAGAGGACATTCATGCTCACGATGAGTGGATGTGAACCTCTGACAGCAGCTTGATTCAAACATTATGTTGAGTTGTGTTTGCCTGTTTCAGTTGAAGCAGTTTGATTCACAACATGAACATGTCGTCCTCTCTGCTAAAAGCAGCCCTTCTAAAGGTGACGCATCAGTTATACAGTTATTTCTCAGCTTTTGATTATTCAATGTGAAGATGCATGTGTAAATGATTCATGTGCTGTGCCTCTAAAGCCTACAGCACTTCAATAGCTCTATTAAAAAAGAACAACCGCATGTTTCACAGAAAGAGAAGTTGTTCTTGTTCAGCATCACAGATGATCTCCTCCGTTGTTTCTCCACAGGACCCAATCCATGCTCCAGAATGTCCTGTGATTTCATGTGTTTGCTCAACCCGACTGGTGCCAGGTGCACCTGTCCAGAGGGGAAGGTGCTGGTGAACGGCACCTGCAATGATGTCAACGTCTCAGGTATCTTAACAGTAATATTGACTTTGAATATATAACAATGAGCAGCTTTCTGAAGCGTCACGATGTGTTTAGTGAACACGCTGGTGATAACTGCATTCTGTGCGTGTTGCTGTCTCACATTAGCTCCATAACACTGTTAAATATCACGTGACTGTGCACATGGCGCTGCAGTAAGTGATACAAACTTTGCCGCTGTGAAGGTGAACTGTGCCGCCCCCCCTGTGAGAATGGAGGCCGCTGCTTAGCCAATGAGAAAGGAGACTGGAGGTGCTACTGCTGGCCTGACTTTTCAGGGGAGCGTTGTGAGGTCAACCACTGCACAGACTACTGCCTAAACGGAGGCACCTGCATGGGCTCGCCGCTGGGTACGTCTGTGCTTTCAAAAACTCTTTACTGCATGATTCCTTTGGACGATTCACATGTTTGACGTGTTTCTGAGTCGCTGCACGGAGAATAATTCATATGAACGTTTATGCTGCAGGATTCTTTATGTTCTTTGTTTACCAGTTTTGATTTAAACCCCTGCTTGATGGCACGCAGACACATTTGTCTTCATTTAAAGCGATGCAGCTTCCTCTCTTCAGGTCAGATTCGGCTGCATTGCAAAAGCCAGTTGAGCAGTTTTATCATTGATGCGGCTCTGAAAGGAGCCTCCAGCCTTCATGTGAAGGTCTCCTTTGAGGAGCTCTCCTGAGATGTCAGCAGTGAAACTGAAGCAGGACGTACAGACCTGTTAAATAAGCTTTCCTGGATTTAAAAGCCTTTGTATATCACGCCCACATCATAGTAGTTAAGTTGCTTTTAAAAAAAGATACAGATAAAAAATGAAACATGTTTATTGGCCTAATGTAGAAAGAAAGCTGTGACAAAGGTGTGGCGTGATTTCTCATTGCAGTGGTTTAAATTCATTAAATATTTATTAATTACATGGATTTAATAATCTAACAGGAAATAAATGTTTGTTTACAAAAACAGTATTTTTGTTGTTTTCTTACAGCTTAATGTGACTTCAGCAGATGGTAAAATAACTGCTGCTCATTAAAACTGTAACAGAGATGAAGTAGTGAATGTTACATTGTTTTGGGTCTTTCATGGTTAATATTGATGATCGGACCCGTTCATGCTGCTTACATAGTGAAGAGATTTTCCTTTTTTAGTGGGCAGAGGAAACGTGTGCTGTATTTAACTGTGTGCTGTTTTACTGCATTGACCACACGTCTCATGCAAGCATCGCTCTAAATGGAAAAAGAGGGATGGATTATTGTCCAACAGGATCTCCTTTGGTGATAAAAAGGGAAACTCGGTCAGTTTGGAGGCTGGATTCGTTCCCAGTCTCATCCTTAAAAACACAAGAAGGTGTCTTTGAATTTCTGCCTTCAGATTCGACTGGTTTACCAGGATCTTAATGGAAGGTTTGGCAGCAGCATGTTTGAAACAAACCTGTGTCTCTGTGACATGAAAGTAAAGAACTTCATACTGTATATCATAACAGTTGTGGATCACAGTTGTCTAAACACATTTGTGTAACTTGTACAAGACTTTTTGTCTGCCCAGCTGGTTGTGTATGATCCAGCACAGTTACTGTCCGCTGCATTTATTTCCTCCCCGTCAGGCCGGTTGGTTTCAGGCAGATCTTTCCTTTATGATTCTCGCCTGCTCTCGTTATCCAAAACTCCCTGAAGCCAAACATCCAAAGTGTAAAGTGTTTTCTTTAAAGTGATGTCAACTCAATGATTCGTGTTCCCGCCCATTAGCAGGAAAGTAGGGACACGGATGCAGTTAAAGGATGTAGTTTGGATAATTGCTACGACGTGAAGATGACTCGAATCTGCAGTTCAGAAAGCGCGGCTCAGGTTCTCTGACTGAAACATTTTGCATATTTTTCTCAAGCTGTTGATAGAAATCTCTATCTCTCTCTTTTGAGTTCTGGGGCCTTTTTCCATCTGTTCATGCGGCTGCACGCTCCTAGTTCTGGACAACAAACTGTAACCTGTTTGTTTACAGGAAAACATGTTATCGTCAGCAAGCAGCTAGATTTTGTGTCATGTTGGTGCTGCTGCAGATAAAGTCTTTGAGTAGGATTGATAACCTTTGACCTCCTTTCTGTCCCTGTGCCCTCCAGTCTTCACTCTAGTGTGTTTTTAAGGCAGAGTTTCTGTTTCCTGTTTTACTTGGATAGTTGGGTTTCTCCTGTTTCAGGTTATATCCCCTCTCTGTCTTATAGTCTTGAGTGCTTTCAGCTGTGCTGTGTTCCCCTTCTGTTTCTAACCACCAATTAATCCTCATTATTGTCATTTCCACCATGTGCAGTGGCACAGCGCACAGTGAAGCACCCTGGTGCTACATATGACGTACAACAGACAGTCAACACAGGACTGCATGAAGTGCAAGTGTGCAAAAACTGCAAAACACGAATGAAAAGCAGTGAAACACCGAGCAGAACAGAACAATACAGATACAACAGTGTGTGTGTGTGTGTGTGTGTGTGTGTGTGTGAGTGTGAGTGACATACGGTTTGGGGGAAGAAGCTGTTCCTGGGTCGGGCAGTGAGAGCCTGGATGCTCCAGTACTTTTTTCCAGAAGGCAGCTGGGTGAGGGGAGTGTGTGAGGGGAGTGTGTGAGGGGAGTGTGGGGTCCTCCACGATGCTGGTGGCTTTGCGGATGGAGCAGGTGTGATAGGTGTCTGTGATGGAGGGAAGAGAGGCTCCAGTGATCTTCTCAGCTGCTGTACTGATACAGTGCAGTTAGCAACCAGACAGTGATGCAGCTGCTCAGGATGCTCTCGAGCCCCTCTGTAGAAGGTGGTGACGATGGATGGAGGGAGATGGGCTGTCCTCAGCTTCCACAGGAAGTAGAGACTCTGCTGGGCCTTCTTAGTTATGGAGCTGGTGTTGAGGGACCAGGAGAGGTTCTCTGCCAGGTGAACACCAAGGAATTTGGTGCTTTTAACGACCTCCACAGAGGATCCATCGATGTTAAGTGTTAGGGTTAGTGGACAGTGATCCCTCTATGCTCTTCTGAATCCTTTGTTTTGTCCACATTCAGAGACGGGTTGTTGACTCTGTCCATTAGCTGCTGCACCTCCTCTCTGTATGCTCACTCGTCGTTCTTGCAGATGGGACCCACCACAGTCGTGTCATCGGCCAACTTGATGATGTGTTTGAGGGGTGCAAAGGTTGAGTTTCTGTGCCACAAACACGGCTCTAATTTTGACGTGGCTCAACCAACATGGTCACAACTTTGCAGCATATTGGAAGTGCAACACAGACGTGTGCTGGTGGAGGCAGGTTATAGATGCAGCTCGTTACCCTCGTCACAAATGAAAGCCAGCTGTAAAGTTACTAATGTTATGATGTTTTCTTTGGGTGAAGAAAAAACTGTATGAATGTTTTTGCTCTTAATTTGAAGTGTAGGAGGAAGCTGCTGAGTCTGTGTTTGTGCTCGTTTGGATGCTGGAACAAAAACACAAGAATACCTGTTCAATCAATACAGTTAATTACACTTTGATCTGCTGACAACACAAAGTGTTTCCACGTCTTCTTTATTAGGCCGTGTGACAGTAACTTCTGATCTTTAAGTAGAGCCAGTTTAGGGCTTCACAGCTGTAATCTGCAGCCATAAACTGAGAAATAAGCAGCAGTACTAAGACTGCACATAATGTTGAAATAATTAACTCTGTCTGATCCGCTGGTTTGCTCTTTGTTTCCTTTGTGACTTCCTGTGTTTCTGGTGTCTGTGCTTCAACCTTTTTGTAGCGTTTGGCATTTATTTACTGCTTTTTGTTGTTTCCTGATTTTTTTCTTTTGGTTCTGTTAAACATTAATTTTTTCTGTACGTTTGTAATCAGCATGTGAATAAAGTGTCCTCATTGTTTTTACTAATGTACCAGGAATTCCTCCAGAGTTCGTCCACTGTTTGAAAGCACTTCTTGTGGGTGCAGCTCCTTAGAGAACGTGACAGTAAAGATGTTCCTCATTTCTGATTGTCAGCCTATCAGGAGAACTCGCAGGTGTCTGCAGCCCAATGAGGTGAACTCGTGCAGATACACTTGCCTCTGTTTGCGTTGCTCTGCACAAATTAGCATCAGTCTGCATCTCTGGCAAACCAAAACTTGATATTTGGTGTGAAGACACGATCAGGCTGGTGTCGCTATGAGAACAGTCAGTGACACCTAATTTGACTAATGGGACACAACAAAATGTCATAAATTATGATTTGCAGGCATTGTTATGAAACAACAGTAAGAAGAAAATCCCCTCTCAGTATGGACGTCAGTGATATCATCAGCTGTTTTTGTTTTTCCAGTGAAATCATCCTGTAGCTGAGTGAATGATTAGGACAAGCAGGCAACGCCGAAACTAGAAACCACAGCATCAAAGCACTGATGCAGGTTTGCAGCTTAGTGTATTCTTTTCAATGATTCTCCTTTGTTTGTATTTTTATTACACTTGTAACAGTAATAAGAAATATCCCATAAATAGGGATTTATTTCATTTTGTAAACGATCTTAAATTACCCAGAATTCACAGTTTGTAGTCAGGCCTGAGATGGTCAGTGTCTAAAATGCTTGGTGCAGCAGATAAATGTTGACGTCTATTCAATTCAGTTTTATTTATGTAGCACCGAATCACAACGGCCGTCAGCTCAAAGTGCTACAAAAAACAGAGAAAACACCAACCATCAAACGACTCCATATGAACAAGAAGGAAAAACTCCTTTTTAACAGGAAAAGACCTCCATCAGGACCAGGCTGAGGGAGGGGCGGGCAGGTCTCCTGAATCCAAACTGGAAGCTGGTTCCACAGAAGAGGGGCCTGAAAACTGAAGGCTCTGCCTCCCATTCTACTTTTAAATACTCTAGGAACAACAAGTAGGCCTGCAGAGCGAGAGCGAAGTGCTCTAATAGGGTGATATGGTACTACAAGGTCATTAAGATAAGATGGGCCTGATTATTTAAGACCTTGTATGTGAGGAGCAGGATTTTGAATTCTGGATTTAACAGGAAGCCAAAACAGGAGAAATCTGCTCTCTCTTTCTAGTCCCTGTCAGGACTCTTGCTGCAGCATTTTGGATCAGCTGAAGGCTTTTCAGGGAGTTTTTAGGACATCCTGATAATAATGAATTACAGTCGTCCAGCCTGGAAGTAATAAATGCATGAACTAGTTTTTCAGCGTCACTCTGAGACAGGATATTTCTAACTTTAGAGATGTTGCACAAATGGAAGAACGCAGTCTTACATATTTGTTTAATATGTGCGTTGAAGGACATGTCCTGGTCAAAAATGACTCCAAGGTTCCTCACAGTGTTACTGGAGGCCAAGGTAATGCCATCCAGAGTAAGAATCTGGTTAGATATTATATTTCTAAGCTTTTCAGGGCCGAGTACAATAACCTCAGTTTGATCTGAATTAAGAAGCAGAAAGTTAGCGGCCATCCAGGTCTTTATGTCTTTAAGACATTCCTGCAGTTTAACTCATTGGTGTGTGTTATCTGGCTTCATGGACAGATAGAGCTGGGTGCCATCTGCATAGCAGTGACACGATTGCAAAAGGTGAACCAGGAAGTTTGAGCTCATTTCAGTGTTTACACTACCATGTTCCTATGGTAACAGTTGCATTGGCCATTTATAATAAGAAGAATAGGCAAGAAGAGTATTATTCACTTTCTGTGTTCCTGTAACATTTTAGTGATGTCTTTCATAAGGTTTTTGCTAGTATTACTAAATAACAGCACTGAAACAGTTTGATTTGTGCATCCCATAATAAGATAATATTCAATATTCAAGAAACATAAGAAGTCTGTAAAACTTACAGCTTGCTGACACATCCAAAACCAGTTGGCATCAGTATTTGTGAAAACCTGAACTAATGTTTTAGTTTTCCAGAGATGAAGAGAACAGCTGAGTTCATCGCTGTGACGTTTGGCCTTCTCAGAAAGATTTAACCCATCAGTTATTGAGTTATCAGATCCGAATGGAGAGATTGATTTCCTTTGGACGTTTCAGTCAGATTATTCCAGGCACAGAACTGTAGAGTGTGAAATTACCAAGTGGTGTAGTGTGACCTACATGGCGAGACCTGTATCCATGGCAACTTGGTTGTGTGCTGTGTAAGTAGTGTTCAATTGTTACCTTTTCTTGAACTTGTTTCCTGCTCTCGCTTGTCCGTTATACAAACGGCGAGCATGATTGGAAGGTTACTGTTTCAGATCACCCGCACAAGGAGGCAATTCTCAACACTCACACGTCTCTAATTGTAAAAATAATCAGAAGGTGCAGCACGTGTTTCTGTACGGTCTGTGTGAAGATCGTTTCAGTCTGTGCTTTTTCTTTTACCCACGTGTGAGGATTGTAACAAAGTTTCACACCGAGGCATTGATACAATCTTTGTAACTGTGGCTGCTGGTCTGGGGTCAGCAGTCACTCCTAGCTTAGCATTAGCATGCTGTCTGTGCAGGTGCTAGTTGTGTTAGCAGCATGCTGTGGTTGTTTCTGTCCTGGATGCAGTTTGCACTTCACCATCGTGTTCTCGCCTCTCTGTGCAATAAAAATAAAAGTAATGTTTATATCCACACTGCAGGCTCCACCACTGTTTCCTGCTCCGACTCACCAACTGGAATCGATACGGAGAATCAATAGGCAAACAGGCTCTACTCTACTACTGGGAGCCGTTTCACTAGAAAAACCTGTTCTCGATGGCCATCCCTACATGCATGGAAATACAGCATATGAGGCAGAAATAGAGTTTGTACGATTTTAACAAGCTTGAAAGTCGATATTTGTTTTCTTGTGTTTTCTGTTATATCTGTTTTGGGGCTTTTTAGACTTTATTGCATTAGGACAGTAGATAGAAGACAGGATGTAAGACCAACAGAAGTGACCCAGAAAATGGCCCGAGGCCTTAACAGCATACAGGTTGTCTCCACCCAGCAGCCTGCTTTCTCGTAATGTCTACGTGTAGCCTGCAGGAATCGTTCTCCAGGCTTCTTTCACTCCATTCAAATTCTGACCTGCTGCCGTTAGTATTCAGTCCAGTTCTTACTTCTGTTGCCGTACCTCAGATTTTTCTGCCTGTTTCCCTTCATTAAGAATAGCTGACAGCCGCTCTGAACAAATTAAATGTTTAAAAGCTGCTGGTAACAAAGTGCCCGTGCTATGTTGTCCGGCTCAAAGTGTTATGGGCAAAAACACCCAATGTATTAAATGCGAAACAAAAATATATAATAAATATATAATAAAAAGATATCAAAAACAAGATGATACAGCAAAAAAAGGGGATTTTGTTATAAAGGTTCATAAACATCTCAGTTCCAAAAAATCTGAATTTTCTGGCTATTTCGTGATGTGTTGGGTCTCACAGGGTTCAGTTATTTATCGTCTTTATCTTCAGCTCAGCAAATAAACCGAAGAAAATAAACCTTTGAAAATCATCAGCTACAGTGATGTGATGTGTGAAATTATTGCTCAAGATGACTTGAAAAAGTTAGTTTCTCTATATAAAGAATATTAAAAGAATAATTTCTTTCTCTATAAAGAAATTAGGTGAGGCTCAAGACTTTTGCACAGCCCTATATATCCATGTAAATATGAAGTGCATCTGTGTAGGTGTGTTTTCAGGTGTGTTTACAGCCACGAGGCAGTTTGGAGCGCGTGGACGCGTCATGTTTGTGCACAGCAGTTTTGGCTCTGTGGAACAAACTAAAGCAGTTCTGAGACGGATGAATTCATCAGTTCGTTGCCGATTTCCACCTTTCCGTGCTCTAATAATCTTTTATGCTCATATTTCTTTTCAGGAAAGCCCACGTGCCGCTGTCCTGTCGGATTCTCAGGGCCTTTTTGTGAGAAAAGGATTTGTGACAATTACTGTTTAAATGGGGGGACGTGCGACGTCACTCAGGGGAACCAGCCGGTGTGCCGCTGCATGGCCGAGTATACCGGGGACCGCTGTCTTTATCGTGAGTCCTGTTGGCAGCAAACAAACACAAACAGTCATTGATGTTCCCCTGGCTGCCTGTGGCTGCCAGTAGCACCTAATCAAAAGAAAATCATTGATTTGAATTCAGTTATGTCACATAAAATCCACAGAACAAAGCGTTTGAGAGTTCCCACTCTGAGCGAGAGACAAAAGCAATCCCCTCAAAGTCTCTTCTTTCCAAAAACACCACATTTGCTTCAATTTGCAGATAAACAAAAATCAAAATTCTACCATCAAACAACCTTTGGGTGTTTCTGCACCGGGGCGATAATGCATTTTCTTTTGCTGCGCTTTGACATAATGTGTTGCGGGGAAACAATTTCATCTGCACATCATTAGTTTTTCCCACTGTTGCTTGCCCAAAGGGTGATACGTTTTCATCTGTGGCTAAGATATCATTTGATGTGGATAATTAAGTCCCATTAAAACCATGTACTGTTGTAATCAGATCAGCTTAGACTGTGTTTCTACATTATCCTCTCTCTCTGTTTATCTCTGCAAACCTAAAACAGACATTTGTCATCACTACTGCGTGAACTCCAAGGCCTGCACTTTATCCAGCAGCGGCTACGTGGAGTGTGTGTGTCCCGCCAGGTTTGAAGGGAACAAGTGCGAGGTGGACAAGTGTCTCCGATGCCACGGAGCTCCTTGCCTCATTAACGAGGAGACGGGAGAAGTGGTTTGCAAGTGAGCGCTCCGTATTTACTCGCCACTCTTGTCCATCATCTCTTTGGCTGTGAGGCTTCATAGTTGATTTTTATTCATGGGAAAACACGAGTTAAACAGTATAATGTTCATTCAGGGCTCAGTCGCTTCACCCACAGGCTGCCGGCGGGAAGAATTGATTTAATTAAATCAATAATTTAAGGCCACGTACCCTGTAGCGTTTTAGGTTTGGTCATGTCAGTGAATTTGAAGCTGGCTGAACTCTCTGCTTCTTGTGAGTCATTCCTACTATTCGGTGCCATTTCAGTGTGATCACTCTTCATCAAAAAATACAAAATTTTGAATTATTTTAACATTTCATCTAAAAGAGGGATTTTCAACCTATAAGAAAAATGTATTGGTCCAGCTAAGGATATTATATTATAATATTTTTTAAAATCAAAGTCTTTACCCATGACGTGCCAAATGTCCACCCTGTTACAGGACATTCAATTTTCTATTAATAACTGTTTTGAATACACAGTTATAGTAATATTTACATTTTCTAAAAGCTACAATGTCCCTTTTTAAAATCTGCAAGGAAATTTCATGTTACAGTGCATAGCAATAACAGGGGTGACGGTAACAGGGGGGAGATTTTATGCTAAACTTAGCCATTACTACTAGTATGATGAACAACAAGCTAGTACATGGTGACCACTAAGAACCATTTTTAACATGTTTATTAGCCATATTATAAAAATTACAAAAAAAAAATTGTTTCCACTATTATAAGCGTAACAGGTTGGACGTGTTATGCTTTGCCACATTACAAAATCTTGCTAAAACATTGAAAAAAGGGTTGATTAAAGAGTGGTACTTACTCGTCTTCTTCTTGAAAGTTTTCCCTCCAAAATATGTTACATCCGGGAGTGTCATGTGACTAAAAGAATAATCAGGTGATGTGTTCTATGGAATTCTTATCAGAGTAACAGGGGTGACAGTTGATTCAGGGACACAACATTTTTTAAAGATTTTAAGTATTAAACATGCATTAATAATAAAAAAGAACATTTGATGAGGAACATTAGAAATAAGCCAATCCAGAAATGATGAAAAATCTAGATTTATTTATTTTTTTTAAGTTATATTTGTAACTGAAGTCGAGCAAGCATGACTGGGGACATAGTACTTTAGTGACTTGTGCTAAAATAAAAGTAATTTACTTTTAATGTATTTATCCTGTGTATATATCAATGTGTTCTATGGTAGAGGGGGGTTAAACATACAAGAAAATGGTTTAGAAATAAGCATTAGACAAGTTTTACACTAAATATACCATATTATGTCATTAGGACTCAAATGGCACCGAATAGTAAGAATGACCCAAGTATAGTTTTCTGGTTGTAACTAGGATCCATTATTTCTTCACCCTCTAGCTGCACAAATGGCAGAATAGCACCGAGCTGTCAGCTGTGTGACGGATATTGCTACAATGGAGGTACCTGCCACCTGGACCCTGACACCAACCTGCCTTTCTGTCAGTAAGTCCCTGCCTAATGGTGAAAGTAAGGAAAACTCAATGTTCTCCACTGTTATTCACACTCACATCACTGTTTCGATTCAGCCGTCGGCTCTGTGCCCGGCTTTAAAAACTGAAAGTCGCCGCGTGAGATAGATGTCTTCCTTTGGAAAGAAATCCTTAAGTTGAAGGTTTGATGTCACTATGTGGAGGCCATGAAACAGCAGGGGGCCGAGTGCCATACAGCATCCTGTGCTGTGTGACACCTCGCTGTGGCTTAAGGTTTTAGGAAGATAAAGATGGTTTCAGACTCCTTCAAAGCCAGCTATTCTCAACATATCACACTTTTCCTCCTTGCAGCTGAGAGCTGATGTCAGGCCTCTGTGGCTCTCTTCAGTCAGAGGGTTTAGAAGTTTGCTCAGTACTTCAGCCGCCACGAAGCTCGAAAAATTGCACGAGACAAAAGCTTGACTGGCACACGTGAAGAAATCGCCGTGAAAGGCTACTCAGAGGGCTCCCTGTAAATGAATACCTCCTCCGCTATAATCACTCGCAGTGCTGTGTTAAAAATCTGTCCAAGGAGGAAATTGGAAATCCATTTCAAAGGCCAACTCTCCATTTTTTTAAATGCCCATTGTCCACTGTAGTTAAATTGAAATTTGCAGGCGCCGCTCACAGATTCCAGGGAATAGAATCAATTTCTATGCAAATGATTTCATCTTATTCGATGAGGTTAACAGATCCTGATAATGCGGTTTATCATTGCTGCAAGATGAGAGATTATGTGAGATGATGGATATGTCGGCGTCAAGAAATCATAATGTTTGACCTTAATACTCTGAGTAAATGTATATTTCATCAAGCCTACCTAAAGAAGCTGCTACGGCTGCAATCATTCTTGCTTTAAAAACCTCAAATATACGAAGAGAATACCTCAACATTTCACTGCTGTCTAACAAAGTTCAAGCATTCCTGTTAAGCAGCTCTGTACTGTATGACTTTATGTTGTTGCTCTTTTCCTTTTCTGCACAAAAGCTAAGTTACTTTAGCATCTACAGTTAGAAATATCCATCAGTCAGCTGTGCAGCGGGGAAACAATTATTTGATCCCTAAATTTGTAAGTTTTTATCAAACAAAAAATCCATAAAAACACACACATTACATAAAAGGTATAAAAGAATTTGCATGTCAGTGATGGAAATAAATATTTGACTTGGTCCTTCCTGCATGACACGAGTCAGTTTCATGCTGGAAACTCGTCCATGACCAGTTGTCAGTGTCCTGGCCGAGGGAAGGAGTCCGAGATGTTACGGTGCGTGGGCCTGTCCACTGGCCCACTCAGTGAGGCAAAGTCATCCTGTCAGAAAAACATAACGTTTCCACCTCTGCAAGCACAGTGGCTGAGCTGTTGCCAGTTCTGGTTTCATCTGACCACAGCACTTCCGGAGCCTTCTCTGACTCATTTACGAGTTCACAAAGTGAAGACGGGCCTGTGCCGTGGAGCTGTGAGCTGATCCAGCACCTTGGTGATCGTCCTCATCCCATGATGCAAGCTCCCACATGGAGCTCCAGACTGAGGACAAATTTATTTTTCTTCTCTTTCCGTTGTCACCTTCTCACCAAGCTTCTCGCTGATGGTATCCTGTTCCAGCCTCGTGCAGGTCTGCAGTCTGTCGACCTTTGACACTCTTTGGTCTCACCTGGTGGTGCAGAGGTTGGACCAGAACACTCGATTGATTGATTGATTGATTGATTGATTGATTGATTGATAGATTGATTATGGCACACGATCACACAGCCAGTCTGTGAGAGCCAGTGGATCAGATACGTGTTTCACTCAGTGACGTGCAAATTCATTTAGCGCTTTTATATAATTTGCTTTTTTGTGTTTCAGGTTAATTTTCAGTCTGAGAGATTTTTCATGTTCACAAATTCAACAGAGAATCAAATCATTATTTCCCCTGTAAGCTGTCATTTCTATTGTTTAATCAAACTAAATGTATTTTCTGGTTTTTGCTTATTAGATGCATTTATGTGGATGCAAGCAACCATCATGTTGGGGCCCAAAGTTCTTGTTTAACAGTTTTCGTAATCTGCAGCAGGCCCCACATGCGTCCCCCTCACGTGCTGAGCAGGGACGTTTGTTGATCTGTTTTGCTAATTTGCAGACGTCACACTGTCTTGTTGCATCTTATGACTTAAGCTGCTAACAGGGTTTAGCGTTCTGTCGCCACTCATGAGGCAGCCGACAGTTGAACAGTTCTTGGGCCCTTTTGTCACTCCAAACACATGTTTTGCAGCTGCACGTCAGGGTTCAAGAACCAACGTTGTGATGAGCTGGCCAACCCCTGCGATTACTTCTGTCAGAATGAGGGGATGTGCACATTAACAGCTCTTAACAAACCACGCTGCAAGTAGGTCCCTCTCACCTCTCCAGCTGTATTCAGCGCCCACTCACCTCCTTTTGTACACAACCCACCCCCACTCCATTTGGCTTCATTTCAGCCTCAGTCCAGCACATAGGCCTCTCTGTGATGGTGCCTCCTTGTAGCAGCTTGTCATGTAATAAGTACTGGATATAGCAATGACTCAGCGTAGACGGTGGAATCACACAGATACTATAATGTTGTTTTATTAGAATATGTTGGCTTATATTTATTTCTGTATGGAAACAACATGACTGACTATTATTAGCATCATTAGCACCAACACGTGTTGAATATGTTCGCTGCAGTAAGAAAGAAAATACGTGGCGAGGTCGAACACTGATTACAGCGCTGATGGCGTTTAGAGACGCGAGCTTGTTTCTGTTCTAAGCTTCAAAAACAGAGTTTTGTAGAAAGTAGTTACATGTATTTCATTTTAACCTTTGGTATTTAAACGACTTTAAAACAGGAAATAGTTTTTATTTGAAACATGCTGCTGTGCTCATTTAGTTACTTTAGGACACAGCTAGCTGTAGCTCTGTTTCTGGTGGGCCAAGCTAAGCGGCAACAGTACAGGATGCTATTTATGCTTCTGCTGCTTAAAGCCAAATATGGTTCTTATTTCCATGATAAGTGACAGCAGCAGCACCAGCAGTCTTTCCTGGTAGATAAAGATGTTGCTAATGTATATTAGCACCACTACGTTGTATATAGGGGCACTTATTACATCACCGGCTGCTGCATAGCGTTTGTTGCCTCTTACTGCCACCCATCTCATGCACACATGAACCACGGGAAGATTACAGCATAACACTGTGTGTGTGATGTGGGCATCTGTGCATGATGGCTAAATACGTCCTGACCGGTCATTGCACATAATTTACTCGGCAGAACGTGTCATCTTTAATCGGTGTTCATATTTAAGGCCTTTAACTTTTACAGCTTAGCCGGGTTTCTTTGTTGAAGGGACTCAGTTCCATCCTGGTTTTTGCTTCTCAAAGGCGGGAAAATGAAGACCCAGGTTACGCCCGATGTCCTAATAAAGTTGTTGTCAAAGCCCGATGTTCTGATTCTGCAAGTGCATGTTATTCAGGATAGTTTCATCCTATCATCACCCTGCCGCCCCACCAGATCACTCATGCTTTACATGCTTTAGCGTCAGCTAAATTGTGTCACCTCCTCTAACAAGGGTCATGCATCACGCCCATCGGATCCCATTGGAACACACATGAGATGACGACTTGTTGTCATCCTTTGATCTTTCCTGTTTTTTGTTAATACACTGAATATTCAACACGTCAGTTCACATTAAGCTCTTTACGGACACAACATGTATGTGCTTAGTGCTCTCTCTCCAGGTGGTGTTTTGTTTGTGTTGAATCAAAGCCGTGTGCCGTATGTGTAAGCCACAGTCACATCATGTCGTAGATCATTTTGCAAAGTTGTTTTCTCAGCAGCCTCTCTGCAGCCACAGTATGCTAATGATAGTTTATTTATATTCTCTTTTGACCTCCTTCAGATGTTCAGCCAATTGGGCAGGAACACAGTGTGAGAGACCCGCCCCTAAAAGCAGCAGATCAGACAACATGAGCGGAGGTGAGGACTGGGAATGTCAAGAAGCCTTAACATGTCCTGTGTAAATACCTGCATGTGTCACTGGTTCACTGACCTTATTGCATTTCAGTGGAACGATAACTCGTACATCTGAACATCAACAGATTGGCATCGAACTACCGAACTCCTACCAACCTCTGCGCTTTGCATCATTTGAGCACAAAGGGCTCTGCTCAGCGGGGTTTCCTTGTTTGAATTAGAGGGGCTGTAGTCGCCAGCCCGTCAGGGTTCAGTAATATGACTCCTCTGTCGTCAACTTCAATTTAAGATTTAAAAAATATATCTTCTGAAGTCGTGCACGTCAGTGTAAAATGTCTTACATTTCTAAATGTGCAGCCTGTCTGTGCTGGACGTATGTGGATGGAGTGAAATGTGCAAACAGCGAAGCCCTGTGAAGTGAAAACGCTGTTATTTAAAGTGGCTCTGTTCACGCCGCGGTCACTGCGTGAACTCATCTCAGCCCCTTTGCTGGTCGCTCATCACGTCCTCTCTCTGTTCCCCAGGAAGCATCGCTATCATTGTGCCTCTGGTCCTGCTGGTCATCCTGATTGTGATGGTCGTAGCAGGTGTTTATATCTGCCGCCGGAGGCAAAGGTACGTCGATAAAGAAATATGTAAGAAAAAGAAGCTTCTAAGCAGTAACGTGAGAGCTCCAGCATCGCAGAGCTTTGAAGATGAATGGATGCTTTTGCTTTATGAGTGAAAAGTTTGCTTTCAGTAGATCTGAACGCTGAGCCTGTGGTAATAATCCATCGTTCATGGCTATCTAACAAAGTGATATGCTCCAAGTAGCATCGTGCAGCAGCACACTAACAGCATGTTGTGTGTCGCGTTAATGATGATGTGCTCTGCACGGCTCAGGGGCAAACGTGTGCAGAGGCAGCCCATGACCAACGGAGGGATAAACGTGGAAATTGGGAACCCGTCATACAACATGTATGAAGTGGACCACGACAACCACGCTGATGCAGGCAGCCTGCTGCGCCCAAACTTCACACTTGACCCTCATAAGGTGGGTGTGTGTGTGTGTGTGTCACGTGTGCTCAACAACACGTCATTCCTGTTTTAATAGGATGGAATTCAGTGTTTGACTTCGAGCTGAAACCAGATTGTTGCCAAGTCAAACGTGTGGAGTAAAAGTTACTGAGGAACTTTGAGTGGGGCTTAAACATGCAGCTGAATCTGTTCGTATGTTCTCACATACAAACGTCAGTGTAATTACATTTAGCTACAAACTCATTAAAGTGATTCATTTTCAGTTTTCATCTCATATTTGATTCAATGTAACTCTTGTTGGGCAGCGTCTGCAGGTCTCTGCTGCATTAAATACTGAAAGCTTAATCATTTTTGCACATATAAAACTTACTGCACGTGTTTTCCAACTAAATAAAGTTTTTACAACCTTAACAAATTTGTACCATTTGATCTCCTATAAGTTGAATTGACAGTACAGCAGATGCTGGCTCCTTTTTATCAGGATACTTAGAGGAGAAATCTTAATGGTCATCACTATATTATTTTTATATACAGTTACATAGATTGTCTATGAAACACATGTGGCCCAGCTGTAAGAAGGTCGACCAGGAGTCTTCTGATATGAAACTGGTCTTACTGTCCAGCCTCCTACTCAGCGACTCTTCATCAACAACTTCAAGGTCCTCTGAGCTCTACCTCGATGTCTGCAGTGACAACACTGAGCCAGTTTTTTTATAGCCAGCTGAAAACTATGAGTTATTAGTGTGTCGTGAAGCATTGTGCACTTTGAAGTGAAGTTGCAAAGAGCGAGAACAGACAGACAGAAACAGTTTGTGTAACAAACTAGTGACTGTTTCTTGGCTATTTTATTGTAAAATATCTGCATAATGTTGTTTTAATTTGCCATATGTGTACATCCCTTACTACCACATCATTGTTAATACTGCAGAGTTTTAAAAGCCATGAGAAAATCTGTTTAGACCTTGATTGATGCCAGTCCTTATCACACTAATTATTAGCCTTGATGCTGCAGCTATGTCGTCTTTAATTGAAGGGTAGAGAAAGGACAACAGCTCAAATGTGTCTTTCAGGTTGGAAAATAACTCAGTGCTGTGTTCTCTGCATCTGGCCCGGCAGCTGCTGGGATGTGATATTTAGAATTGAGATGCATCCGGTGGAATTACATGACGCTTTGCAGAGATTTTACAATCTCTCTGGCCTGGGCACAAAAATATACAGATGCCACGAACCTGGAGGACGTCTGTCTGTGTGGTGATTTATTCTCTCCACCCCACACGAACTCCCAGCATATCAAATGAATCCTAACACCTTCACAGATGCAGTTATGTAGCTCACCTGCTGCAAGTTCAAGCCTAATGCTGTTGCTTCTTAAGCTGCCAACTTTGACATCTGCTATTGTGAGTCCAGTCTGTGTTTTTAACCGAGACATGCTGGTGTGACTCTAAACCAGCCTCCACACGTCCAGCTCTCGTGGTTCTTGCTAGTTTGTTTTTCCAGCGCAGTTTTAAAACCCGTATTTGGACTGTGAGAGTTCATCTGTATTTATATGGCACGGTGCTTGTTTTGTTGCAGGGCTGGTGTGTAAAATCCAGCGACCCTCACACCTTGGGCATGAATTCTGTGCCCAAGGAGGTAATCCCTGGACAGGTGAGTGTTACACATTTTATTTTTACTCTGAAGAAGAAGAAAAAATATCCATTTTTACATAAATTCACTGTGAGGAAGCTTTGTGTGTTTTGTGTGGTTATATTTGAGTTACACTCTGCTATTTTAAAAACTGTGTAAAATTAAAATCATGCTAATGTTGACATCTGGTATATACTTGCTCCCTTTATCATTTTGTGACATCCTGTCCAAAAACCACCAAACTTTCCTTAAAGTTCCAATAATCAACTTTTTATTAACAAATGTTTCGCACGACAATTGGCACCAAGTTCAGTTCTGTTGCTCATTT
The DNA here is from genome assembly GCF_057382275.1 of Copadichromis virginalis. Taxonomy (NCBI): domain Eukaryota; kingdom Metazoa; phylum Chordata; class Actinopteri; order Cichliformes; family Cichlidae; genus Copadichromis; species Copadichromis virginalis. The sequence continues at coordinate 40,025,299 of NC_140633.1, forward strand.
TGCTAATATCTGTGGGACTGTGGAAAGTTTGCAAACTTTTTTGGTTGAGATGCAGCCGCCATCTGTTTCCAGCAAACCTCGTGTGATGGAACATCGGTTAAACAATCTGCTAACAGAGCGCAGATCCATCGAAATGGATTCAAATGGGATCAGAACTCAGCCAACAAGACAGAGGAAGTTGTACATGAATTTAAATTAGCCCAGGTTTCATTAAAGCCGATGTAAGTGATAGTTTGTATGAGGTGAATCTGACACGAAGACTTTCTTGATTCCACAACATCTATTAAAATGCAACCTCGAGACTCCTACTGTTGTAAAATATCATAAATTAACATTTGTACTTGGCATCTCTTCCCCTGCCTGTTTAGCCCATGAACTACTCCAATCCAGTGTATGCAAAGATCTACATCGACGGGCAAAACTGCCGGAAGCCAGTCATCAGTATCGATGAGAGGAGAGAGCTACTCCCAAAGAAACTCGAGGGGACAATTCATGAAACCGCCGCATAGCCTAACTTTACACTTTGTACTTCTTTTTTTACCACCGTGTATAATATGAAGGAGGAAACAAGATTTTTCTATTTCCTATGAGGCTCTTAGGTTTTACTGGTTTAGCATCAGCATAATGTCCTCGTCGCTGTGCTGAAGACTTTAATTTTCCACTTAGGGTTTGCTTTCTGTTTGTCAGAGATCCGTTACACAGCGCTGTCAGTATACTGTATGACACTGAAGTAAAGCTGCTGATTTGCAAAAACTTTATTAACACCTGAAGCCACACTTGTGCACAGTTGAAACCTTAAATGCAGTGCTAGAATTTGTACCCATACCTGTTTGTAGTTCTAGAGGGAAACAGTTTGGCTTTGTGGAGATGATGAGGGGAAGGGCCGGCTCATTTTATCTGGAAAAAAAAGTATGTATAGTAGAGAAGAGTAGCGTGGGTTTTTCTGTTTTTGTTATTTCATGTGACATATGGACCGGAGAGCTTCACAAACGACAAGCTTGATTCCTTTTATTTGCATCGCTGCACCTGACAGCTCTGCTCCGGCAGTCCCACTGGACACAATAACATCAACACAGTCGTTTCTCAGACATTATCTCCCGTCTTTCTCATTTCCACGGATTCCAATCTTCAGTCGCCTGTTTCAGCAGTAATATGACGTACAAACGTATCTGAGAGATATCGAAGCCCACCCTGAATGTTTTCCGATCAGATTCCCGGATCCCGTACTGTACGCTGAAAAGACAGAATATCATATTTTTCTAGGTCTCATATATCAACAAATGGATTAAAGATGGAGAGAAGAAAGATTTACCACAGCTACAACAACAGTTACTAAGAGTTATTATAAAACACGTCTGTTACTTCAGAAAAGGAAGATGATAAATATAAGAAATTTTATAATTTTGTATTTGATTTGTATGTTGTTTGGCTGCTTGTATTTTGAAGAAATGTATTAAATGTAAGTAATTTTTATATAAAATGTAAATCGATATTGAATAAAGGGGGCTTATTTCCACTTCGTGTCTTTCTCTTGATCCTCCAAAATGATTGTTATACGATGTCGATGATAGTACGTGTGCACTTCTATTGTTCAACCAATGATCAAACTGTCAGTTGTTACACATGACTGCTGACCCGACAAGTCAATCAGCAGCGTGAGGTCTTTTACCTGCTGCGCAGAGGAAGGAGGCTGATGGGAGATTATTGCCCTGCCTGTGAGTACAGGAAGGCCGGCGCTATTCATTACCTGGATGTGGGGACGCGGTGTCGATGCCACCTGCTGAAGGATAATTCAGTCTCCTTTCACTTTACTTACAGCGGCTCTGTCTCCACGCATTTCACCTCCATTCTCACCATAGCAACCAGAGGAGGCAGCGGCACTCCTGCCCTTTCTCCATCTGCTGTGCCATCGGCGGGATCTGCCAGCACGCCCAGCTCACCGCGTTTTCATGACGGTACAAATAGATGCCGCGGTTTCCAGCTTCCCTAATTGGCCCGTGCGCTTTGTTTCGCTGAGACATCCGCTGTGAGAACAGAGGTTTCCATGCTTTGCTGAGAGCGTGCAACACAGTCTCTCAAACACACTCGGCACCGCGGCGTGGAAATAGAGTAATGTGGCTGTGACTGGCCTTTTTCTGTGCTATAGAACATTTATCAATAGAGCTGCAATGATGAAGAACGTATTTCAAATGTTCAGCTTTTATGACTGCGGCATTTAGAAGGTTGAGGTCGTTCCCAAGGTCGAGCACGAACGACGCCACGTGACTGTATACGGGTCTTTGATTAAAGCACCAATAAGCCTGTAGCCCAGGAGCGTTGTTCTCACGGAGCAAGTTTTAATCTGTTCGACATAAATGAAACTTCTCAATGAACCCTCGTGTTGTTAAACGAAACTGTTTAAGGGTTCATTTTGTTTCTAATTTTGTTTCTAATCAAAAATGACTCATCAAACATACATTATCAGTATTATCATTGACTCCTGTGAACATTACAGTTCTTTAAACTTCTGTTTGTTATTTATGGGCCGCCTGTCTCACTAATCTGATCTTCTAAGCACTAAATTTGAGTTAAAAAGAAGCATCATTTCTATTTTGACTGTAAGAAATAACCCAATGAAACACACTGTGTGTCCTGTGTATCACAAACTACTACCATGAACATTTGCTTTGAAACCATTTCAAACATAAACACACAAAGTTGTGTTTCCAGTCAAAAATGACAGAATATGTTTTTATGGAGGAAATTAGTCGCACTTCCTTCTGACACAGCTCCTCACCAGAACCACAGGAGAGGAAGAAATTATCATCTTATGTCCCTTGAGACCTCTGAGACAACTAGTCCTGGTGTCGCATGTTGCCCATATCTTTAACTATATTTAGGCTGCTTGCTTAACTCCGCCAAGGACGGTCCCAAGCCCGGCTTTAAAAGGAGGAGGGTGGTCGCCAGAACCGATAAATCGGGGAAACTTGGCTTGAAAGCAATGGAATCCCAACAATCAGCTTTATCAACCAATGCTACCGCATCCGGGGCAGCTGATGCGCCAGCGCTGGGGACCCAGGGCGCTGGTGGGAAATGGACTACTGGCTATCAGTTCCATCGAGGATGATTTGAAGGCCCTTCAACTTGACCTTGAGCAGGCAAGAACCATTGCCATAGATCAAAAAGCATGGAAGATAATCGTTGGTCAAGCAAGAGAACCTGCGGCACCTACAGCAGCGTACTGGTTGCGCGGCCAACCACCGCCGCTGGTCGCCCGCTAAAGGACAAGAAGAAGGCTGCTTGCTTGACATATACTGTTTGTCCCCTAAAGCCACCAGGCACTCATTCACCATGGCGTTTGGATACGGACGAGTAGCTGGCGCTCTACACACTCGTCCCAAACTTCTCTGATTGCTGCCAGTTTGTCTTGTTGATGTCAGCCTGGGCTTGTATCACGGCTCTCAAAGTTAATCACCTGAGACGATGGCCTGGAAAACTTTCCAACTACACTCTCCATCCCATAAAGTGCTGGTAAATTCATTTCTGGATCTCTCGACTGCTCAAGATCAAATGTATGCTTCGAAGTCTTTCTGGGTTAACTTCCTTCAAACATTTTTTAGAATAGAAGAGAACAGAATTCAACTTGTCACTGCACATGTACAAGTACAAGGCAACGAAATGCAGTTTGCATCCATCCAGAAGTGCTTTAGCCATGATGCAGATATATTACAGAAATGGATCTGTTATAGGTATGAGGGTACAAAATATGGGTATGTTACAATGTACACGGTATGAAGGTATGTTATGAATATGCTATAACTATACTAAGTATGTACAGGCTGTAGTGGTGTACAAGCTATGTGCAGGCTATGCAGGGTAGTTTTAACACCCCTCTGCAAGGCAGAGCAGTTCCCGTACCAGACTGTTATACTGGGGTCTGTTTCCCTCCAAGCTGGTCCAGTTTACCACTGTGGTCTGACGGAAAGAGTTCAAAGCAGGATTTAATGTCATCGATCCAGGATGCTCTGCAGTCATCCTGATGACAGTTTGAGCTGAAAGCCTCGCTGACTTGAACGTGACAGCAGACTCAGCACAGCCATCATCTCCATCACTGGATTCTCCTCCTCATTCGTTTCATGGTCTGGATTGCACAGATTATATTCTGTCCTCTTCAGTTCCTGACCTCTCCATCTAATCCAGCATCATGTACACTGCTGCTAATGTAGTAGTAGAAGAATATATGTAAGGTATCCTACATGAACATGATCAGCTAGTCATGTTTTACTCATGGATATGAAACCTATTAAATACGAGGTCAGAGACGGGAGAGCGATGTACGACTACACCCATGAATTCATGAAACCGTGCACCTGTTGGGCACTTTATTAGGAACAGCTTGCTATTACCTTCAGAACTGCCTTAATTCTTCATGGCTCAGATCGAAGCTGCTGAAACATTTTGGCGTGCAGCAACATGACATCATCACACAGTTGCTGCAGGTTTTTTGGTGACTGTGGAGGAACTACAGTGGTGTAGATCATTCACAGAAGATGGTACACATCCCATCATAAAGGGATGGAGACAGTCAGCAACAATACTCAGGTAGGGTGTGGTGCTTAGACAATGGTCAATGGTATTAGGACCCAAGGTGTGCCAAGAACACCCTGACACCATCACACCACCACCAGCAGCCAGAACCACTGAGACAAGGCAGAATGGATCCGTCATCCATCCATCAGACAACTGCTGCTCACTGGATATTTCTCTGTAAACCACAGAGATGGCTGTGTGGGAAACTCCCAGCAGTTTCTGAAATACTCAGGCATCAACAACCATGCCACTGTCAGTGTCACTTAAATTCTGTTTCTTCCTCATTCTGATGTTTGGCTTCGAGCTCAGGAGGCGGTCTTCACTGTGTCTACATGCCTACACGTGTTGGGTTACTGCCATGTGACTGGATGATTAGATATTTGCATTAAGAGTAGTTGAACAGGTGTACCTGATAATCTAATGAGTTTATGAGCACGTGAGATTACAGTGATGTTAGGGCTAACTCAGAAGGTTAAAGCATGCACCTCCTGTCATGACAATAAGACTTTATAGATTATATTTGATTTGTCTGCATCTGATCACACGATTAGTGTTTGCTGTTGTTGTTGTGTTCATTTTACAGGCTGTGATAACAGATAACCTGGCATTTTGGGAACTGCTTATTTTAAATGTACCAGAAGTGAAATCATTACATTATTTATCAGAAATTCATGCAATAGTTGAACTAATCCTGATGCTGCAATATGACTACAGACCACATGGAGCAGATGATACATCTCATATAAAAAGCATTTCACCCTTCGTGTTGAATCCTCCCATTTTCAGCTGTGCATGAATTGTCCTTGTATTGTATTTATATCAAGCACCTCCTGAAATATTCAAATAATGGTGATTACTAAATTAATAAATGTGCAGTAAAAGCCGTAAGGTGGACTGTAACTGGAAATTAATGCATAACATTTGGATGTGAATAATAACTCCAGCCATACGCTGTAAAAAGACTTTCAGCGTGTAATCTGGCTTATTACACTGGGGTGTCATAAAGACGAGGAGAGCATTCACCCAATGATCTCGCATATGCAAGGCTTCGGCTGATGAAAAGCTCCAACTCAATGAGCGACGCTGCTGGGCCTCTCACTCAGCCCTCGAAGTGCATCAAAACAGGAGAAAAACAGGAATTTGAAAGAAAGAAAGCCCTAAACCAAGAGATGCCTGGCACTCCCCTCCCTTCACCTTGCCTATTGATTTTTTGTCTCTTTTCCACTTAGCAAGCGTCACCATTCTCCTGCATAAACATCAGAAAAACCCAGAGGGCTCATCTCTCGGACAGAATCAATAACAGCAGGAGTCGTATTCACATTATAAACAACAAGTCCTGCATACTCATGCTACAGCCTGCACCACCAAAAGCTGCTTATTGCTCCACGTGCTGCAAGCAAGAGAGAGACTGAAACTGTAAGGTAACAAAACAAGGACGAGTGAGCTGCTGGAAACAGCTGAAAACTTCCATCTAACCTTTTAACAGCAGCTGCTTTCAGTTTGAACCGCTGACACTAACTTACAGAAGAAAAGATTCACAAGGGAGCACGACTGCATGTTCAGCTCAAGATTAGATAATACAGCACTGATATGAACGTGATCAATATGAAAATGAGAGTAAATAATAAGAGCGTTCATCTTGGTGCTGGAGGCTGTGGATGACATGTAGGTTTGGAGTCACAGCAAAGACATAAGATGACGGGTCTCCTCAGCAGGTGAGTTTGCTCGGCTGCTTTGCCATCCAAAGATCTCTGGTGCGTTCAGTAGCTCCCAAATATTCCCACGTTTTTCTACAGGCTGTTTACAAAAGAATGGATTTTTTTGTTGTTGTTGGTCAACAAACTGTCGGATTTACACACACTAAAGACATCTCGAAGTGGAGGAATGTTCTGCATCCTCACAAAACCCGACTAATGACCGGATTAAGACGGAGGAAATGAGGCTGTATTGTAATCCCCTTGGTGAAAGCAGCAGTTTCAATAAGCCTGGCAAATAAATCTGTGGGAGGGTCCACTCTTTCCTTCGTAGCTTTTCTGACTATGTAACACTCCTGCTCCCGGTCCTTGATTATAGCAGCGTGTGGCACAAAGGGCCACATGCAGATCGTGTGCTGCACATTTTAATCCTTAATCCTGACACTGTGACACCTGTATTGGCTTTAAAACACTTCTAAAAACTTTTAAAATTTTTGGAGAACAGAAGAAAAGTGACAAAAGGTAAAGTGAACTTATAGCACTTCATTCATAAAGTGAAGAAAATTACTTTGGTAACATATAAAAAAAACCCTGATGGAAACTCTATTAACTTTGTATCCTTCTGCTCTAATCATGATACAAAAATGGAAACGTTAATAATTACATGGTTGCAGAGGAATGCTGTGTAACAGCTGGGTGGAGCTCCGAGCAGTGACGACAGGTGGACGATGAAAGAAAGAGAACAGAGATGCACCAAAACCATCACTTATACTTGTCAGGGGCGGAGCCTATCCCAGGTACCAGAGGCAGGGTACAGCCTGGATCTCCAGTGTAATGCAGCACTGAGCTGTTATATTTAACCTAAAGCAGAAAACGTTCTGAACCCTGAGCTCAGTATTTAATTTAGCCTGTAAGTGAGCCTGTTAGTCTTACTTAAGCCACATAAGGACAACATGTCCTGAGTGTGAGTAAGTGAGACCTGCTAAAATGCACAGTTCTCTTTTTTTTAACGTGCAAAAATAAATCTTTGGAACAAAAAAGTATCCCTGTTTGGCTTTTATTCATTTAATTTTACATTGAAAATGCTGTTTTTCACTGGCTGACATCCAGCAAAAACACTGATTCAAATGACTGTTCAATACAAAGCTGCTACTAAGTGTCCCGTCACTACTTCTGTTTCTGTAACATGCTGTCACTTTATTCATATAAGAAAAATTAAACTGAACTGAATTGACTGCAGCAAAAAGTCAGAAATGAAAGATAATGTGATCACATCTCTTCTCTGTTCCTGTTTGATCATAATTACATTATTACTTTGTGAGGCGTCTTAATACACACTGTGTGCCTCCATCTAAATGGCAGAAATGTTAATATGTATGTGTTACTTACAAAGGACCTTCGCTGGAGCCATTAGCCAAAGCAATGCCTTTGAAAAGGGCTTATTTCTCTCTATAGACCTCCTTTTAGATGTGCTGAATTAGAGGAGGAGGAGGTGGGTTATGTAGCAGAACAATTGTTCCCCACCTCTGCAATAGAGTCTGAGAAATGAAAGAGGGGGACTGGAACAGAGGTATTTGTTCTGATGCAGGCAGATATGCATGGTGGGAGGTAGCGTGCATTGAGTGGACACATCTACCCTATTGGTCACAGACTGACCGCTTCCATGGACCGTTGTGTGTGATGAATATATACAACAAACAAAGTGTACTCCTCTCTGCAAATGTATTCATGCAAGCAGGAAACAAACGATCATTTTAAGATTCCAGAAGCAGCTCAGGGCTCGCTGCCTTTATCGCCATCTGGCTGTCTGCGGCCTCATCACGATTCTTCTAAGGTGGCCTGAAGGAGGAGAGCATTTCAAGCATGTGAGTGATAATGACCAGCAGCCTGCCTCTCTGTGCAATAACTGGCAAGTCCTAGCTCTGTGCGGCTGGAGCAATAATCACCCTATTGGGTTAAGTCCACTTCATGTCAGTCGCACAAGGCCTTGCCAACTTACAGGAAGCAAAATCCTGCTGTCGTAGCAGATGTTGAGGAAATGATATGCTAGTTTCTTTTCTTCATGGGGACTGTGATATTTGAGCCTCACAGCATGGCAGAGAGCGCCAGAGCCTCTGACCTGTTCTGCTGTGCGAGGAATACGAGGTGACTGTGAGAGGAAGTTCACCTCAGCTTTGTGAACTGGCTGCACAAATGCCAGATAATTGTGATTCCTGCTCTTGGCTCCTCAGATTTATATCACTCAGTGCACGTCTCTGTCTCTGGAGTTGTGGGCTTAAGTGAACAGGGGAAACTCTGTATTCTGCCTCTGATCTTTGTGGATCTGTCAATGCCAATATAACCATTTTTATTTGAAAGCGCGGCGAGTTTAGAATTCTCTTTTGTTCCAGGTTGTTCATTTTGTAGCCTCCTGGATGTAGCTGTCATTGCTACAAGCTTAAAAGTGGTTTTCCTTTAATAAACTGGCTGCAGAAAGAACCGAGGAAATCAAAAACACCCGAAGAAGACAGCGAGAACCTTTTCGTCTACCAGACATGTTTAGCATTATCTCACAGTCACATCTGCTTTTCATCTGATAGCCAGTGGAGAAAAGCTGATGCAGTATCATGCATTATACCAGACCACCACTGGTTTGGATAATCTTGGCTGCTGCCAAGACTGTCTTTGATTATGACTTCACACAGCTGCGAGTGATTTTGGCTGTGGTTGTGCTTTATCTTTGTTTTATTATGGCTCTAAAATATCTGTTTGCTATGGAAGTGACACTCGCTCACTGACTTTGCATCATGCATGCAGGTAACACACCTGGTAGACGAGTCTCACGGGTTCAAACTGTAAGCTTCTGCAGCTGGACATATCCAGTCCACCACAGACCGAGCCATAGCAGCAGGAGATGTCCAAACAATGACTGGATATCCAGTCACCGCTTCACCAGTCACAGCAGGCAGAGCAGCTGCAGCTGTGCTCACACTCTGCAGTTGGATAATGTCAGAGATCAGCCTTTTAAAATGCATAACGAGGACTAAATGCGTCACGTAAAGTGTCACATCATCTCTCACTCTGCTAGACGCCGCAGTTTCACTTTACTTGCAGTGTGTTAGAACAGCAATGAACCAGCAGGACTGCAAAGCATACAGCAAGAAACAAATGTTGGTGGTGACGTGAACCACAGAACTGTTTTTGCTCTGTCAAAGGTTTAGTGTAAAAGTGTAACACACACAAATATGACCAAATGCATGATCACATATTATTGTCAGGGAGCTGGGTCTGTGAGGCAGCATTTTGAGCTTATTTGGTATTGAGAGGCTTGTGAAACGGGACGCTCTGGCCTTCGTTGCGCTGCTCAGGTTGCCTAGCAACCATGATACTAACGTTTGATACAGCTTTGTGTGACAGAAAGAAGGAGACACAATGTTTTGTGCTGACATCACTTTGATTAGCTGAGTATCTGAGGCTGAGAGCACAGGACTGTAAACACGATTGTTGGGCTTCACGTCTGTGCTGAACAGTCATTTAAGATTAGCTAGTAAATAACAATTAGCTGATGTTGTTCATGAGACTAAAGTCATCTCACTGTGGTAATGGAAATATAATATGGACAATATTATATAAATATATATATATATATATTACAGCAGTGAGCTTGAACTCTGGGTCAAAGATTCAAGTCGCAGTTATTTATATTTCCTGTCACCTTAGATCTTCACTCAAAGACAAGTATCTGTGACAGTGTGTATACAGATGTATTATAAGAGACAAATATTGTTCTTTTAATATGTTGTCATTACTAAATTTGGCTCAATGCTTACATACATGTGTAAAAAGCAAATGTAGGAGCTGTGATAACTGTGTCTGATAGAATGAAGAGTAGACTGATATATGAAATATTCCTTTATTGGGTGAGAAAATCAGACCATGTCATAACTGCTGTAAGTCACACAGAATAGATATCAGAGCCTTAAACAGGCTGACGTCTGCTAAATGGGTCAAACTGGGCAGAAAGTCTACAAACACATAACATCCTTATAGAATATGATGTAACACTATAGATCAACTTAGCTCAGAATATATAAAGCATATAAACAGTTACAGCAACATGATGCAACACACACAGCAGCTACTGATCCAAAATCCTCAAAGCTTCATAGAACTGAAACCAACATTTATTTTAGCTCCATTCTGCTGCTGATACAGACTTTAGGTTTCTGAACATTAAACTTGTTGCTGCCTTTCATAGTGTGTAACTTGAAGGCCCTGAGTACTTTCTCCCACACTGGAAACACTGGGATGATCACATTATGTGAACATTACCTAATAAGACTGATTCAGCACAGACAGTTATGTTAAACTTTCCTAGCAGTCCTTCACAAACAGGGAACAGTCTGTCTATTCTCTCCATCTGTCAGCTGCTGCTGGCTCTTCCTCCTCCTCTTCCTCACACACTGCTGAGTTTGTCCTGGTGGATCATCAGGGGTGCAAAGCCTCACAGATGATGTGCAGCAGTGGGTCCCTCAGTCTGTCCTCACTCTGGACACTTGCAGTCGTCACACATGGAAATCAAATGTGTGATAAGCTGCAGGATTCAAACACAAGTGTAACTTATAAACACATGTTCATACTTTTATTCCACAATCAGAGAGAAAGAAACAGAGAGAGAGTGCAGGACAGACAGACAGGTGACAGTCTCAGGTGTACACACTGCTACACAACAGCACAGAGAAGCAGGATTTAGTGTTTGTGTTATTACGAGTGTAAACAAGAAGAGTTCCAGATGGTGCAGTGGACACATGTGTGACTGCTGTGATTAAAGCATCTTTCTTTCAGCTTAACGAGTGAACCGTCAGCTCGTTCAAACACACGTTAAAGTCTGTTTGGCTCGACACCACCGAACAGAGGCAGCAATATAACACAGCTCACATTAACAGTGCAGTGAATCCTGCTTGTGCCGTGATGTTCAGGACTGCAAACCGAGCAGCATCACTGACTTTCAGCCTGTTGTGTTTGTGGATATATGACTGACTTTAATTATCCACAGAATCATCAGATTCTCTGTAAGATTAAGGTCGACTATTGAACGGCGTATAAAGTAAAGGCTTTAAAACAAAGTTAGTACAAACGTCACTAATGTCACATAACTTTGCCGACATGTGGCCAACAGCAATGTTTTAATGTTCTTCGTTATTAAACAACATAAATAAGTGACATAATATTCAGTACTTACTTTTGACAGTTCACTCTTCGGCCGCTCCCTTCTGCTGTATTTTGTGGCAAAATTATCCACACCCACCACCGCGCTATGAATTGTGGGATATATAGGACCACGAAGCGTGCACCGGACCACGCTTGATATTTGGGGAAATCGTCTTTTCCTGTTTGTCATGTAGGTTCCACTTGTGTCTCTCTCCCTCTCTTTGTCTCCCAGTTTTTGTCTCTCCATGTTTCCTGTTTTATTTTGAAAGTCTTGTTTCCATGTTAATTGTGTTTAGTTTTGCTTCCCCTGTGGCTTCATGTTCATTTGTGTCAGCTGTGTTTCCAGGTGTTTCCACTTCCCTCATCACCCTCCTGTGTATTTCAGTCCTCTGTCCCTCTCTGCTCAGTGTCAGTTTCAAGTCTCAGGGTTCTTCACTGTTCAGGTTCATATTCACATGATAGTAGGGCTGCACGATTTTGCATAAAATGAGAATCACGATTTTTTTGCTTAGAATTGAGATCACGATTCTCTTTTCCAGTATAAATATTTATTGCACTTATTAACTGCACATCAACTTCGTAACAGTTGAGACTGAACATAAAAACAATAAATAAACATAAAAACAACAAATGTCTCACGTTTTGTTGTTGCTGCAAAATGTTGTACTGCTTGAAATTCCGTCTCCACCGTTGCTCGACGCTGCGTGTACAGAGCAGGTAGTGCAACAATAGAAAAATAGTTGCGGGACGGCACTGTGTAGCGTTTGTCTAGGGTGTTGATCATTTTCCTAAATCCCTCGTTTTGCACAGTGTTGATGGGAGCCATATCTTTGGTCAGGTGATAAGTGATAGCCTCCGTAATGTCTTTGTGCCTGCGGGAGGTCGACGGGTATAGGGAAGCGCTGTGTAAGGTTCCCGTTATTGATGTTTGGGTGGTTGACCGGGACGGATTTTCTCCTGTCACTTTCTCGTCATCCCTGACGTGCTCTCCGTGGTTTTTTCCCTGCTAATTTTAGCATCACACGGCAGCTTCTGTATCACGTGGTATAAGGCTCCGCCCTTGTCATTTGTTGAGCAGGAAGAGTGAGCGCTTGTTTTCATGCAGAGTACGTCCCGGATCAAAATGCGGTACAATCGTCGTCATTTGGAAATGAGATCGCACATAAGTATGAATCGAGATCGCGATTTTCTAACGATTAATCGTGCAGCCCTACATGATAGTCTTCATGGTTAGTTTTAGGTGGTCCCAGTTTAGGTTTTAGTCTAGTTCGGCCTCCGCTTGCGTAGCCTTTGTTTGGTTTTTTTGCGTACAGCCTCAATAAGCAGCCCGCTGTTTGTTACGCTTTAGTTTTCACTCCTGTGTCTGCTTTTGGGTCCACACCTCAAACACACCTGCCCACCCAGCTGTGAGAAATCCTTCAGTGATGGTATGTAAAAGTACGCTGGGATCAACATAAAGTATATTAATAGATATAGTAAGTTAGAGCACGTTAGAGATTCGTGACAGTATTTTGGATATACGCAAAAAGAAACACTCACATTGGTTTTATAATGAGTTCTTGAGTCATTAGACATAGACTGTTTTAATGACTTATGACAATAACATATTGCAAACTTATCAAAATGACCATTAGTCCCGTCAGTGGGACAGACCAAAACAGAGCAGAGTTAACTCATTCACTGCCAGCTATTGGCAGTGAATGAGTTAAACCCATTGACTCATTCACTGCCATTGACGGCTATAGACGTCAATGGCAGTGAATGAGTTAAAAACACACTGACAAACTGTCATATGTATCTAATTAAAACATGACACTGACCTTTCATTCGTTCAGACTCTCAGATACTGAGCTTCACCTAAACTACGCCCTTTGAAATGCTGATATGTTTGTTTTGACTTTTGCACAACTGAGAACTAGATTAGTCTTTACAAAACTAACCTAGTCAAAGAGCATCACTCCACATGGTCAGCGTGTTCACTCATCATCAGACTAACAGGTTAAATGTAACCGACCACACCCATGTTCATTCATCTGACTTATTCCTTTATTTAAAACAAACATACTCAAAGATAAAAAGTGTAAATATTTGATTTTGTGGTGTTAACAGGTCATCAGCAAAGGTGACCCCATCTATAACAGCACAGGTACTGGCAGGTGCTGGTCTGAACTATTCAGGTGATTCTTAGTAAAATGTCACAGTTTTTCCAGGAGTGGGTGTCGAGCAAACTCATCTCAAGGTCAGACTGTAACGATCAGAGAAAAGCTCCATAAAGGCGCCATTAGAAAACACTGAACAGGTGCTTGTTTGGAAAGGATGCACGGAAAGCCTCCACCAGTACCACCACTGGTAATAACAAAACAATAACCTCAAACCTGGACCGGATGCTGTAGATGACCACTGCACGGCAACACATCAGGTGAAGTCAGGTCTCACTAAAAGCTGCAGAAAAACAGTGATTGATATTAGGGCTGGGCGATATGACCCAAAATTCATATCTTGATATTTTTTAGCTGGATGGCGATATAAGATATATATCTCGATATATCTTTTTTTAAAGCCATAAAGTAAGAACAAAAAGAGAGTTCTTAGTCAAAGCTGTGTCCCAGATGTCACACAGGCACTTTTATTAACATAGAGCAGATGTACATAAAATTTACTCAAAAATAAATTATGAGCATTTATTAAATAATAATGCTCCATAAATAAAAGAAAACAATGTTGTTTTTGTGCATAACAAAAAGCTCACAAATGTGCAGTCAAAATGTAAACTAAAAGACGCTGAGCGTAATAACAAAGACAGATTTCACAGCTGCTCTGTTCCCAACTTGTACTGCGTGACTGACAGCCTGGAGTTTGTAATCCGCTTCGCAACCACGTCTCTTAACAGGTGCCATTTATGGTCCTTATACACAGTAGGGTACTATTACGTTGAAGCACAGTACGTATCACTCCGCGAGGCTCAGCCGTAATGCTCCGACAATCCATCAAGCGGTGCAGCTCCGTAGCTTACCAAAGTCGTACTAAAACATTTGTGACAGATTGCTGAGCGCCGTGTTCCACATAAAATCGGTTCACGGCCATCAAGCACAACCAGAATTCATACATTAGGCGCGCTGTCAACTTTTGAGAAAATGAAAGGATTTTAGTCCGTGCAGCACCTCTGGGCTGCATGGCGTTAGCGTGGTTAGCTCGTTAGCGTGGTTAGCTAGCTAACACGTTGACGTCGTCCAGCCCCACGCACGGGGCGATGCGCAGTAACTCGTTAACGGATTTGCCGTGTCCATCTTGTCGCTTCCTGCAGGTGAAGCGATGGGGGAGGAGGGGGAGTTGTGTTCAGTGAAGGAGAGGCGAGGCCGAGTAACGTTGCGTAAAGACGAAAGTGGACGAAAGAGAGGCAAACTTGCGGCTCCGCAAGTATAATTATAACGTAACATAGACTATATCGATATAAAGGATATGGTCACATCTTATATCTCGTATAAAAATATATCGATATTTTTTAAAAACTCGATATATCGCCCAGCTCTAGTTGATATGATTAACATGTTTCATCAGTTGTTCTGATGGCACAAACAGGTTTATGACCGAAGAGACATTTTAGCCAGAAAACTAACATCTGTTGAAGGTCAAATGAGCATCTTCCCAGCAAGATGACTTTCTATTAGACTTTAACCTTTAATTACATTTAAATTTAACCTATAACTCTCTCGTTAATCATACTAAGAGCCGATTTACAGCTTCCACATCCATCCCTGTTAAAACTAACTCAATAATGACATCTACCCACTGCACAGGGAAAAGTAGGCTTACTGCAACTGCAATTAATTTAGCAACTGTGACAACTAGGCCATATGGTAGCAAAGAGCCATCTGCATAAATGAAGTTTCATCATATTGCACATAACTTTTGTTAATGCCTAAAGAGCAGAAAACATGAATGAACTTGTGTTTTTTGAGTTTTGAGATTTTTAAAAAAGTATATTTCACAGTCAAATCTGTGATGTTGCAACAGATTCAGTTTCATTTAGCTTTATTTCTACAGCACCAAATCACAACAACAGTCGCCTCAAGGCACTTTTATATTAACAGATTTAATCACTGCTAGCATAAACACACTTGTTTGTACACAGTTCAATTTTTCAATTCAATTCAGTTTTATTTACACAGCTTCAAATCACAAGAACGGTTGCTTTGCGGTGCTTTCTGTTGAAAGGTAAACCTACAATAACACAAAGAAAACAAACCCAACAATCGAATGACTGATGATTGAAAACAGGTCAACTTTGCATGTTCTCAAATCCTTCCACCCTTATTCACTGTGAGAAAGCTGCATCAGTGCAGATCAGATGATTCATTCTGGGCTGAACCAGGTCAAAAAGGGAAACTGTGACTCTCTCTTTAAACTGACTGAAGGACTGATGGTAACACAAGCAGTGGTGTTATAAACGAGCCCATTAACATGAGCACGTCTTCATAATTCTGAAATGCGAGCTAATAATCCAGACTCTTGTATTTTGAAACAGCAGAGACGTTTTAATTTATAACCCTTTGCAGAACTTGTAGATAAAACCGTACCTTTATGTTCTGCAGATAACAGACTGATTCAAACAGCTGTGGAAGATGTAATTACGGTTCCTTCACTTCTCTCGTGTAATAATGTTTCAAATGAGTCGTCCGCTAAAGGCTTTTAGCACCTTTGTGCTGTAAAAATGGTCCCTGCTTCTTGGCCTTCTATTGAAAACGCTGTGACCGGTTGATGCACATCATCAGTCCTTCTACTTTATCACTGCGTGCGTTCATTTGTCAACAGAAAATTGCTCTGTCCATTTTCTGCACCGCGCTCATGCTGTTGAACAGTGCAGCACAACCACCGGCTTCAGATTAAAACAGCCTCATCTGCACAGCATCAAAAGAAGAGCGGGCTGGTCCGACAGGAAACAGAAAAGCCGTCAGATCCTGAGTGGACACGTTTTAGAAACGAGCTTTGCTGCAGTGGGTAAAAATAAACTTTGCAGCATCACAGCTAAACTCTTTAGCATCTTACAACAAATTTACATTTCTGTTGCTGTGCTCCTGGGAGCAAAGTCATTCTTAACAAAAGAGCTCAAAGACAAAAGATTTTCAGCAAGTACCAGAATAGAAACCAACAAACAACAAGTTTCTGGGACAAAATGACTCAGCAACAGCCAAACTGTGATATAGCTCCCGTGGTGAGAACAAAACAGATGTAACAGTAACCGCCATCACTGTGAATACATTCAATGAAGCTCTGGAGGTCGCGTAACAGAGCTAAACAGTAGGGGTGCAACGATATTCGTATCGATATTGAACTGTTCGATACAGTGCTTTCGGTTCGGTACGCATATGTATCGAACAATACAACATTTGTAATTTATTTTATCAATTTTCCTTCTGACGATGCTGTCTGTGTTGAGCGCTCAGTGAATCTGCATTCGACTACTCCGCCTAGGCTCGACAGTGCAGCCTAGGCGGAGTAGTCGAATGCAGATTCACTGAGCGCTCAACACAGACAGCATCGTCAGAAGGAAGAGCGCAGGGCAAGCTAGCGAGACAGAAGTTAAGCTCTCCTTGCAACATGGACCTCCCCCACCCTCATTCAGATCTGGCGTTTGGAATTATTTTGGTTTTCATGTGACGTATGACCCTGAAGGTAAGCGAGTCATGGACTAAAGTAAAACAGTATGTTGGATGTGCCATGCAATGCTCAATTACATTGGTGTGAACTAGTGTGTTAGCGCAGTTAGCTCGTTAACGTGTTGGCCGTCTAGCCCCATGCACGGAGCGATCAGCGGTAGCTCGTTAACGGAGATTTGCCGTGTTGTGGCGTTAAGGTCATTTCAACGAGATTAACCTGAAAGCACTAGTGGGAACACAACGAATATGACTGCACATTTACACCGACATCATCCTAGTGCAAAGACAAAAACAACAAGCATGCTACTAACTTTAGCCGAGTCATTTAGACAGCTGTTAGCACATGATTCTCCTTATGCTGCTGAGAATATAGCCCAGAAGAAGCGGATAGTATAGCTTTTATTTTGGAAAGAGACATTTCTCTGTAATAAACTCTCTTTTCCAAAGATGAGTGATTCCTCAATCAGATACAGGGCTTGCAATATCGCTAGCCCGACGTCCCGGAGCTAGCGATTTTTTCAGTCGGGCTACCAAAATCTATCTCTTCCCTGCCCGTCGGGCTATTGTAGGAAAAATATATGTCAATGCTTTTGCATTCTTTCAGAAATGTAGCTGGGTAATTATGTCATTGGCATCGGTGAGCCACTGTCAATATGTGACATATTGAAGTCGCGTTTGAATTTGCGCTTGTTTTTTTGCTTTCACTTTGCAATCGTGCGAACTGTGTATAGAGAGCGACAGCACTGATCTGTGAGTGATGATAATTTGTGCACCAATTCCTCTGACATCGTCTTATTAATCGTTAGCTTACTATGCAAACATGACAAGTGAAATCTCCCGCAGCTTAAACATGTGAGAGGTTGATCGCGCAGAGAATCGCTGAGCTTATGTGAGTGCGGCAGGATATATATTTCACTATGATGACCTGGATGACTGAGAACCTTCACAGACAGATATATATTTTAGTTCTGCTGAGCCAAATAAGACAGGTCAGGGTGAAGAAGTGACAGCCAAAGAAAAGCTTACCACAAAACGGAGAAGTTATGACAAATCAGACTATAAGGCAAAAAGAAAGTGCAGCTTTATGGTTTCATGGACAAAAGAATTTCTGTGGCTGCAATATGACGAGCTAAATAACAACGCGCACAAGGGTTAGGGTTAAATTTAAAAACTGCACTTTTGAGTTAAAATATATATTTATAATTTTAATAAATGACAAATAAAAAATGCATGAACATTTTTTTTGTATCGAAAAAATATCGAACCGTGACACCAAAGTATCGAACCGAACCGTGAATTTTGTGTATCGTTGCACCCCTACTAAACAGTCGTATCGGTGCATCAGTGCTTCCTTTCCTCACACTTACTAAATATAATAAGCACATTTTATCAGTGGAGATGGTCTCTGGGAGTTTTATGCCTTTTAGCAGCTGCTGTATGCACAAAGAGCACGCAGCACCCTCAGCTGAACATAACAGATTATGAGGCATGTTTGGCTGAAGAAAGCCGCTGGTTCAGGGTTATTTGCTTGAGGATGAGTATTGTACAAGTCGCAGAGTCAAAGATTCATCAGGAGGATAGTGTAGTAAAATTCTTCAACGCTGGATCACTTGGCTAATGAGTCTGCTGGGATTTCCAGCTGCCTTCGCTAAACCATACCATGTTTTTCTAAAACCATTAAGACTACAGCAGAACGTGGCCGTCAAAGTGTTTAAAAGCCAGACAGGTGGTCCACTGAGAGGGAGAGTATTAAATCCATACTCGGCACTAGAAAAAACACAGTTGTATGAAGGTGGTCCAACTTTGCTGACATCTACTGGAGTGGTGCCCACAAGGTCAATCATTTCTCTGTGCTCCAGCTCTTTGTGTCGTGACTCCTTTTACATTTGTTCACAATCAAACACACTTACTGTCTTTAATCATCCTCTCACATGAAGCAGAGAAACTGGAAGGATCTGCGATGTACAAAGAACATGCCTTTCATTGATTATCTGCAGCACTCAAACAAAAAGTAGTTTCCAGTGTTAAAAGCTTCATGCTGTGTCTCAACTCGGGGGCCACATCCTTCGGAGGCTGCATTTGTAGGCTGATTACATCACAGTGATGCAACGAAGGCTGTCCAGATAAGTAGACTCCAGCCAAAGCGTCCTCCTTTTCCCCAGATTTGAAGGATGGGTCGGGTGTATCCTTCGTGGTCCACCATATCCCAGATTGCATAGTGCGGCTCAGCCAGTTCCAGTTTTCAACAATGGCAGCAGCTACATAGTTTTAATATTACTCTTTCTGGGTCACCAAATACATTTTAAGTTATTTTCAGGCGAGCGTGTAGCTGTGCAAACTTCAAATATCTGCTCGAGTTATCAAGACATCACGTATTTGCAAAAGTGCTTCGATGTTTTCGGAGGCGTCTGTTACCCACCAGCTGATAGCCAGCCGGGAGCTCGAGGTTCACTAGTGTTTGTCGGCTGGAGTCGATGAAGTTGGACAGCCTTTGTGGCGTCGCTGTGACGTAATCAGCCTACAAATGCGGCCTCCGACCACTGGGACACAGCTACAGCCTGTGTTTGGCTAAACAATCGCTCACACTGGACGTCGTTTCCACTGCTGTCTCCAGCAGGTCACTGAATTTGTAACGAGACTCATCTTTCTTTCATGATCGGTACGGCTGACGCAACATTTCCAACTAACCAGCGGACAGACAGAGATCCAGTAATTGTGTTTCAGAGTATTTATCACTGTAATGCAAATATTCCACTAAAGGAAAACTTTGAAATGCAGACTGCAGTGTGATAGAAACACTTAGGAAATGTGTTTATGTGATTTAGAAAGCAAACCTCAGCCGTATCAAAGCTGCTCTGTGCTGAAGGCGCACAGCGCTGAGGAAAGCATGAGCTCTTCTTTTATTGTGATTTGATTTTGCTGTGAGAGGAGGAGCACGTGGGGAAAAGACCAAAACAGAGGCTGAAATAAAAACGAGCTCTGCTGTATTCTGTCCTTTGCTGTGGCAGGACGCCTATTATAAATGTAGCTGTCTATTATCAGTTTTATGTACCGCTGTCGCTCTTTTCACATTCTGTGTACAATGGAAATGAATTTTTTGGCCTTCATAGTAAAGGAAAATTGATAGAGCTGCTGCTTTTAAAGGAAATTGCAGATTTTCAAAATGTGGTAACCATTATTGAGACGTGGTAAAAGGCTTTCTTTTTAAACTGGGTCCTTTGGGCTGCACTTTTGGAACTGCCTATTATTAAGAAAACATGTAAGTGGTGGACTATAAAAAAAGACAACTTCTTCTCACATGCAGGATTTATATTTGAGTTTTATCTTCCAACCTACAGGTTAGTCTGACTTCAGTAGATCCTTCAGGTTCTGAAAGAGATGCCGTAAGGTGCAGGCAGGCGTGCTCTGCTGGTGCTGTGGGATGGATGGAGCTGAAGGTGACTGCAGATGTCTTTGAGGTCCACACCAAGAAAAAAGCAATGGAAACATTTTTGGTTGCATTTCTTATTGACTTGGGTGAGTAATAACCACAATCAAGATTTTGTTTTCAATAGAAACGGTTGAGATGTCATAACCCTGTATTATCAACTGTATTATCTACAAGTACAGTAGATAATACAGTTGAAAAAATCAAATAAAGGCCAAATTATAATTAAATGAATAACAAAAACTATCCAGGACATTTGATGCAGTTTATTTCTAGTAGCCAGTGAACAGCCGAGCTGAGGTCCAGGGTGAAACCAAGCCTAACCTTTCACCTGTGACATTCACAACACACGTTATGTTTGCTTAACCCAAACCTAGCAGAGCAGTTTTGGTCCCTAAACGTAACGACGAACAAAGAAAAATGAAATGTCAAAAACAGGAGTTTGTTAGGCCAAACAGTGCTGAGGTTATTATGGAGATGTTTGATGATTCAGTTGATCCACCAGTTTAATAAACACTTCATATATACATATGCATAACTATGAAAGGAAACGTATGTTATGTGTCCCAGTTAATAAGATGGGAAATCTTGGGCAAATATCAGAAATGACTCTTGATTCTGATTACAGGTAAAAACGACTTACTCATTCTGACGTTGGTGCATCACTACAAAGTAAAAGCAGCAGCTGGTATTGAAACAACCATCCTTGGTCGTTATGTAGATTTCTCTCAGTTGCTGATATCGATGCTCAGAATAATGTGTTAACAAGAGAATTTCAATTTGACTCATTAAACAGCACTTCAATCTAAAAGCTTTGATTCGGTTCATTAGAAGTTTCAGTTGTGGGTGAAGAATTATTTCTGCTACGATTCATGTTCAACTCATGTCCTGTTTTAGTTGGAGGAACTTTCTCTCTGAACTTTCTGGCCTCTTGCACAACAAACAGCATCACACTGAGTTTGTCTCTATTTTCCATATTCTAGACTTTTTGTTAGCAAAAGGCAGAAAGAGGCTCAACACAGATTTACTTTGTGACGCTCAGTTTACTGATTCCAGGAGCAAATAAATGACTTTGATGTGGTTACTGTTTCCAATGATCACAACTAACTGATCTGATTTAGAGGATTGAAGCTAACTTGTTGTTTCCTTTGTTTCTAAATGACTGTGAAACTTCGACTTGTCATGCTGCACACTGAGTTTCAGTCTGGAGAAAAAACTATTTTCCAGTGTTTCTGCTGTGAAATGGCCCGGGGCACAAACTATTTCTGAAGTATTTCACAAATGGAGGTCGCGTTTAAAAACCTTCTTTGGACAGAAAGGATTTTTTAATACTGCTTAAAACTATTAAATCATTTCACATTTAGGATATCTTTAAAAATTACACTGAAATTTTAAAGCAACACATTTTAATCTGTGTGGTTATGTTATGGTAGGTTTACTTATGAGTGATAATGTCACGGGTTGAGATTAAGGACTGGACGTCCACAGTCCAGTAAGTCCATTAGAGCACTATGGACTGCTCCCGGTTCTCCACTGTTACGGCTCGATGCGTCTGGGCATATTTTTGAGTTTACTGTCCCATCAGAGAGACGATTCACAGCAAACACGACCAACGTTAAAACTGTTTGCAAAGATACAAAGTTATGAATTCAAACATTCAGTGTTTGTTACATTAAAATAATGAAATTATTATTTTCAGAAGCTTTTTTTGCTGCTCGTCTCCTTCCAGCCTGAAAACGAGCTCAGAGCTGGTCAGAAATAACACAGTAACTGTGCTTCAGGGTTGTGACTCGTCAACTTTCTGTGGAACAATTACTGCAATATTATTTACAATGATTGTGTTGCTATAGTGACACAGCACCACCTAAAAACTTACATCTATAACTAACTACACATTTCAGGCTTGAATCATCATCTCTTCTGTTCTGTCCTCACTTTATTATTAACATGTTTATAGACCTTCAAAGTTGATGCAGATTCCTGTGACATGTTACAGGATGGAAATGTTTCTGAAAACATTTTTAGATGCATGTGAGAAACTGTGTGTTTGTCACTTCAGTGGAAACCTCAGAATATTTCCAACAACCAAACTCAGTTAATTTTTAAGTGATTGGCTTTCTGATGATTTTAATTTTATTAGTAAATCTCAACAAACGAACGGCAACAACGAACTGATTGCAGCGTTTGATTAAAGAAACTGATTTTTGTTTGTGCTGATGTCGCAGAGAAATAATCACGTGAAGTGGCGATTCATCTAATGTTACGAGTGGAAAACAACCAATTTATTTATGCTGACGTTCATATTTAATTAAGCACGTTTAAAGTTGTGTGGTTAATTTTTAAACACAAATCGTCACCATAGTCATGAAATATCATGCTAGCTGTAACGTGCAGTATGTAGATGCTCCGTGTGCTGTTTGCTGTGTAGAACTCAGAGTTAAACTCTGTAATCCATCTTCATAAATGTGCGTATGCAACTCCTCTGATTTAAAATAAATAAATAAATAAATCTTTCACATCTACAAAACTTCCCTCAGAGTCGATGTGCACATTTCAAGGTTTGGAGCAACGTTTGATGTTTGACTCCTTCATTCACTGGTTTGCATTGCTAACAGCCTGTGAAAGCTGCTGTGGGTCTCCAGCATTGTAAAGTTGGAGAAAATGACCTCTGCTGATATGAGCAGAGGTTACTACAAATTTACATTAGAAAGCTTATCTTAGAAACTGAGGGCGTCGAGTTCAAAAGAAGTGGGTGTTTGTTGCTGCAGCTTCATTAAAGTGCAGCCCGTCAGCAGAGCCTCTGCAAACTTTACCAAAAAGCCCAAAATGACAAAAACATGGTACTGTACTAGGAAACGCTGCTGTTGGGAACATTATGGAAAATCCTGACTTATATTAGGGGTTAAAGGTCAGGACGTTCTGACATCTGCCTGTTTGATTGGTTTCTTGACTGATTCGGTCTAAAGTGCCGTTTTATCACAACCAGAACACGTTGTAACCTGAAATAAATCGATGATGGTTAGGAAGGTTTTCTGTTTGCTTCTGCTGTTATTGTGAATATTACACCAAGAAGGAAGGAGAGCGTTGTCCTTTCTGTATTTAGTTGAGCGCTGCTGAATTCTTCAATATCAAACTGAAGAAAAACTGGGATTGATTAGATTTTATAAAATGTGAGCAGAAGTAACAGTGTTCCAGATTCTGTGTCAGTTTGCGTGAGGCCGGTGGAATCACTGTGATGAAGATGGAATGCAGATTAACATCACGCCGCACATATCGAATGGGAGCAGACAACTGTAATCTCATTACCATATCAGCTTCGGGGTGTAGTACCTGTGGAGACAGAAATTAAAATGAGATTGCTGTTGGAATCGTGCATCAACATCACAGCAGGACTTTTTGGCGCTGACACTTTGCATATTCCTCCACAGGTGACCAAACAAGACATGCCTCATGTCGTGTTTGAAAGGAGAACTTGAGCAGAAAGCGTTGGGCTGGTGACATTTTAAAATCTGCACTCTGACGCACTCTCGATGCCTACTTGGCACTGTCACAGTCCCAAACAAGCACAGGCTCACAGCTCGTACCGTCAGCGTCGCAGGCAGGATCGAGCACGTGTAATGTTAAGATATGACGTGTTAACAGAGAGACAGTGTTGTCGAAACAAATCATCATTATATTATCAGAAGCATCCTTACAGTAGCCTCTCCCAGATGGGCTGGAAGCCTTTTCCATGTCATGCCTTTATGCAATCACTCAAGCTGCTGCTGTTTGTTGCCAGGAGTGTTGTGTGCAGATCCTGAGGATCAGTATCCTGCTCTCCTGATAACTGCGCTACAAGATGTACGCACTATGCACTAGTCAAAATCTGAGCGTGTGAAAAACGCAGTTTTCCTGCTGGTGAATACGTCTGCTCAGACATTTATTTTGATGAACTGCACGGACGGTGATGAATGTATTTGTCCCTTTTATGTGATGGCAGCTTTGACTCTTTGTGCTGTGATGACCAGGTGGCAAATTCAGAGGCTTTGAGCCAAGAACTGCATTTTCTCCAAGGGACACTCCAGCTTGACCCGGCTTCCAGGAGGAAATTAACACGTATGCAGGCTGTTACAAAAACGGTTTGGGGGGGGGTATTCATGCTGATTTCATTGAGGTTCAGCATTATTGACTTGGCCAGTTTGACTGGCAGGTGTGCAGATTAGAGGCAGCTGTAACCAGGATCTGTCTGGCAGGCTTCACCTCCACTAGTTCAAGTTACATAATTAATATTAATGTAATAATCATAACTTTATGGTGGGAAAGAAGAACTCCTTTTTTAACAGGAAGAAATCTCCAGCAGAACCAGGCTCAGGAAGGGGCGGGGCCATCTCAACACCCGTGTTGGGGGTTGAAAAGAAGAAAGATAAAAGAAGAGGGCACGGAGAGACAGGACTGAGTGAGAGAGGAGGAAAACTGAATGACAAGCTGCAGCGGTGTTTAAACGTGTGGAGAGAAAAGAGGTGAGAGGAGAAGAAGTGATCAGGTGGTTCAGGGTCACCTGATCACAGGAAACCCACAGGAGAGGGTGTGACAGCCGAAGCTCCGCCTCCAGTTCTTCTCCTGAAAGCTTTAGGAACCACAGGTCGACCTGCAGCCTGAGAGTGAAACGCTCTGTCAGGATAACAAGGTTAAAGGAGATCTTTGTAATATGATGGGACCATGTGAGACCCTGTAAGTGAGGAGAAGGATTTTAAATCAACTTCTGGATTTAACAGAAACTAACGTGGGAGAAATGATTCCTTTTCCTAGTCCCTGTCAGTCCTCTCGTGGCACTATTTTGGATCAACTGAAGGCTTTTTAGGGAAATTTTAGAACCTGATAATAATGAATTACAGTCGTCCAGCCTGGAAGTAATAAATGCATGAACCAGCTTTTCAGCATCACTCTGAAATAGGATATTTCTAATTTTAGAGATGTTGCAGCGATGAAAGGAAGCAGTCCTACATATTAATAAGCGCATTAAAGAACATATCCTGATCAGAAATGACTATAACAGTGTATCTGCACACCATAATAATGTCACGTCTGGTTGGACACCATGTTCCTACGATTTAGAGGGCCAAACATGATCCAAGCTTTATCTGAAGCAGGAAGTAGAGAATCACAGAAATCCAGGCCTTTATATCTTTAAGACATAATTGTAGTTTAACTAATAGATAATTAGGTAGCATCTGCATAGCATTTCAAATGCATTCAGTGGGTTCTTACAGTATTGTCTAAGGGAAGCATGTAGACGTTCCTAGCACAGAACCCTGTGGAACTCCTTAGTGTGTGAAGAGCACTTCCTCTTTACATGAACAAACTGTCTGTTAGATTCAAACCATTGGATCATTTATTTCCTTTAATACCAATAAAGTATTCTAATCACTGTAGTAAAATACCGTGATCAGTGTTACTGAACGGTGCAGTAAAGTCCAACAGGACGAGCACAGAGACGAGTCCACTGACAGAGGACATAAGATAATTCTTATCTACGACTTAAACTCTTCAAATAAACATTCCTCGAGTCATCAGTGAGCTCTGTGAAAACTGATTTTTCAAGAATTGTAGAAACAGGAGGAAAGTTGGAGATTAGTGCATAATTAGCTAACAGAGCTGGATCACATACTTTTTAAGTAGTGGTTTAATTACTGCCAGCTTGAAAGCCTGTGATCCAATAGAGATAAATTATTATCTCAAGAATGATTGAAGTTTGTAAAGATCGATAGGCTAAACAGAGTCTGAATATCAGCTCTTATAAAAGCTGATTAATGAATAAATATGTTTCCTCTAAAGGTTAAAAAATTATTTTAGAAGAAATTCCTGAATGAATAGTTGTTCAACACAGCTGCGACGCTGACCTGGAGACGACGCAGATAACAAACCTGTTTCTGTTTAGTAACATGTCCAACCGCAGCTTTACAGACGGCTCTGCTTTGTTACAGCAACAAACTGTTTTTTCATGCCAAATGAAAACATTTGAAATAACTACAAGGCCACTGTCTGCTTTAAGGTGTGCAGTTATAGCAGAGAGTCAGTCCTCTGAGTATCTACAGTCATGTGCAGGGAGGGTGTAAAAGTACTCAAAAGGTAATCGACGTCTGAGTAATGTTTAGGTAGCTGCTCCACGCTGTGTTGGCGTGTGGCACGCACCATGACGGCAACAATGGAAACATTCGAGTTTACTGAAATAATTTCACCTGTGTGATGTAATCCACCACTGTTAAGAAATGATCAGACAAACGAGGGTTTCCTAAAAACCACTGTTCAATGAGTGAGTGGGCTCTCTGACGTTCTGAGAGAAGCCAGTTAAGTCCGATCATAGATTTGAAGCAGATTTTCTACACACGTTAAAATCACTCATTAAAAGTATTTCATCTGAGCTGAGCACTAAATTAGATAAAGTGTAAGAAGTCGTACAGAAACTTGGAATAATGGACGAGGACGATAAAAACAAATAAAGCTGTTTTTTGTGTTTACTAAGACTGCTGACCCTGAAACATGGCAGCTGGAGAAAACCTGCACCCACCAGGTTCAGGTTCATAAGTCATGAGGGCGTTCTAGTTACCGCAGACATTGCTGAGCTTAACCTTCCTACTTAGTTTAAACTGCTTAATGACAACAAACTTTTTCCTTTTTACATGGCAGCGTGTTGGTCCGACGCACAGCATGTTTGGAGATATACTTGTTGTAGCTGTTTACTGCCACCAGGGGGCAGTCTCAAAATCCTTTTTTTAAAATTACTGATATTTTTCATGCTTCTCCCTCGTCATGATCAACTCTGCCGTAACAATCGTTTTTCAACGCGTCGTTATTTGACCTACACATGTGCCATCCTTTCTCTCTGCTTACATACCTATGCAAATGGGCATGAGCGGGGTTAGAAGAGTCCTGCCTGGGCAAACATCTGCTGAAGTGTAAGGAGACTCTGCAGCTTCGAAACAAGAGCGCTCTTCCACAATTTGTTTTCATGGATTGGAGGCAACGTGAACAGCGATGCAGCATCAGTCATGCTAGCACCAGCTGAGGGACGGTGGCATCCTCCTGCACTGTTTGCTGACTCAAACACTCATTTGGAGAGTTTGTTCTTAATGTGACCATGTACAAAGCTTCCATCTCTCACCTCTATAGTTCATCAAATTTCGCAAGCAAAGAACATGACTGGGGCATGTTCAGAAACAGCTCTGACGATGACGTCAACGTGTTTACGGAAGCGGTTGTGGGATTCATCGGGAAACTAGCGGATGATACCGTGGAGACAAAGACTATCACAACGTTTCCCAACCAGAAGCCGTGGGTGGATAAAACCATCCGCGACGCTCTGAGATCCCGCACCGCTGCCTACAACACGGGACTCATGACGGGGGACATGGACCCGTACAAAGCCGCGTCATATAACGTGCGGAGGGCGGTGAAAGAGGCGAAGCAGCGCTACGGGAGGAAACTAGAGTCACAACTCCAACAGAGTGACTCTAGGAGCCTGTGGCGGGGACTAAGGACAATAACGGACTATAAAGCACCAACAACCGGTATGACGAACGCGGCCGTGACTCTGGCAGACGAGCTGAACACTTTCTATGCTCGCTTCGAGGCTGCAGCTAAGGTCTCCAACAATGCTAGTGTTAGCGGCGCTAACGGCTGCAGACAGGAAGATACTGCCAGCACCGGAAACGTGCTCGTCATCTCCGAGCATGAAGTAAGGAGAGCCTTCAAGAGAGTGAACACCAGGAAAGCAGCAGGACCAGACGGCATCCCAGGTCGTATCCTAAGAGACTGCGCATACCAGCTAGCTCCTGTGTTCACTGAGATATTCAACATCTCTTTATCTCAGTCGGTGATCCCCACATGCTTCAAAGAGTCCATCATTGTTCCTGTCCCGAAGAAACCCCACCCTGCTTCTCTCAATGACTATCGCCCTGTAGCCCTCACCTCAGTAGTGATGAAGTGCTTTGAACGCCTGGTCAGAGACTTCATCATTTCTTCACTACCAGACACACTGGACCCACTACAGTTCGCTTACCGTCCAAATCGTTCCACAGACGATGCCATCTCTCATCTCCTCCACACATCACTCACTCACTTGGACACTAGAAGGGGGAATTATGTTAAAATGCTCTTCATAGACTACAGCTCTGCATTTAACACCATAATTCCCTCCACACTCACCACCAAGCTGGAGCATCTGGGACTCAGCTCATCTATGTGTCAGTGGATCTCCAACTTCCTAACTGGCAGACCACAGGCAGTAAGGATGGGCGGACATGTCTCAGCCTCCACCACTCTCAGCACTGGAGCCCCCCAGGGGTGTGTTCTGAGCCCCCTGCTGTACTCTTTGTACACATATGACTGTGTGGCCACTACCAGCTCCACCACCATCATCAAGTTTGCTGACGACACCGTCGTGGTGGGCCTGATCTCTGATAACAACGAGACGGCCTACCTGAAGGAGATTAGGAATCTGGAGAACTGGTGCCAGAGGAACAACCTCCTTCTAAACGTCAGTAAGACAAAGGAGCTGATAGTGGACTTCAGCACTAAGCAGGAGAGGAACTACCAGACCCCCGTCATCAACGAGTGCCCAGTGGAGAGAGTGGACAGCTTCAAATACCTCGGAGTTCACATCACGCAGGACCTGTCATGGTCCTGTCACATCAACACCGTGGTGAAAAAGGCCCGACAGCGTCTCTACCACCTCAGACGCTTGAGAGACTTCCAACTGCCCTCCAAGGTGCTCAGGAACTTTTACTCGTGCACCATAGAGAGCATCCTGACGGGAAACATCTTAACCTGGTTCGGGAACAGCACCATGCAGGACAGACGAGCTCTACAGAGGGTTGTGCGGTCAGCTGAGCGCACCATCCGCTCCGAGCTCCCTGACCTGCACTCAATCTACAGCAGGCGGTGCTGGACCAAGGCCAGGAAGATCGTGAAGGACCTCAGCCATCCCAACAACAGACTGTTCTCTCTGCTGAGGTCAGGAAAGCGATTCCGCTCCCTGAAGACCAACACAGAGAGACTGAGGAGGAGCTTCTTCCCGCAGGCGATACGGTCTCTCAATCACACCACCACACAGTACTGACCCACACATATGGTTCTTACACACACACTGGACTTTCTGGACTTTGGTTTTGCACAACACTGGTCACTATATTCTTCATTTCCAGTTAATACTTGTACAGCTGCTGTTATTGTGTATATATTTATTTAGATTTAGATTTCTTCATACATTCTTATATAGTTCTATATTGTGTATTGTGTATTTTGTTGTACAGTTATTTTATTTTCAACTTTAATTTATATATTTTATCTTATTCTTCCCAGTTAAATTTACCCTTCATTCTAATTTGTGTTGTACAGTTATTTCATTTTTAACCTTAATTTATATTTTATTCCTTCCTAGTTAAATTTACCCTTTTTAATTTTTCATATTTATTTCCTATCTTATTCATAGCCTTTTCCTTTTTTGTTTTCTTTAGGTCACGAGCAGTTGTCCAAGCATTTCACTGCATATCGTACTGTGTATGACTGTGTACGTGACAAATAAAATTTGAATTTGAATTTTGAATTTGAGCGGCAGTAACGTGTAATCCAATTAATTAATGAGTAAAGTAAGGGATTACTATTGCAAAAAAGTAATTAGATTACTGTTACTTTCCCATAAGCACGCTGCGTTACTGCGTTACTAAACTGTGATTTTGTTTGTGAGAGTGTCTCACGACAATGACGTAAGTACGTGCAACGTTCGTGGCAGCGGCTGTGTGCAAGTCAACAATGGATAATATTTTTGCGTGGGAGGAAAAACCCCTAAACGTCTGAGCGAGCAGCGAGCACGCTGCCACAGGAACGTGACATTCACAGAGAAACCCCCGGATCCCCCACTGACATGACCGCTGTGGGCAAACCTCCACCTGCCCCACTCCTGCTAAACAGGTGACAATAGATTTAAGAGCGACAGGACTCAGAGCTGCTGAGGCTTTGATTTTATTTATTTTCTGCTGTGTTTTACTTGCATCTATTTGAAAGAGTGTAAAAAAATATTTTATTTTATCTGCTGGAATATGCAGGAAATAGGTTTAAATGTTAAACACATTTCTTCAAGTCAAAGACAGCTGCATTTAATTAAATGTTTGCTTAATGCAATGGGAATAAAGTTGAAACTAATGAACCAAGTTTTAAAGAGATGTTTTCATTTGATTACATTTTATATGATGGATTATGCAGAAAAATATATTTGGGCTGAAAGGTCTGTTGCTTTATTACCTATTCAGGTTGTGTAAAAAGTAACTAAGTAACTAATTACTTTTGAAAATAAGTAATCGGTAAATTAACGGGATTACTTTTTTTGACAAGTGATCAGTTACTAATTACTTTTTTCAACCTGCACTGTTCTGTAGCAACAATGACGCAGCGTCGAGCCTGCACTTCCTGGTGTGTCCACTATGTGGCAGTATGAGATGAAATGAATGCCCTCATATTTTGCCGTTTGTTTTACCGTTACAGTTATGAATAGTTGGTCTGTTTAAAATACCAAAGAAGAGCTTTTAGTTTGGAAACGACCAACATGCTGTTTTCTGATTTTGCGAGGTGACAGCGACACAAATCGTCCTGTAGAGGTTTCACATGAAATCTCTACCAGAAACTTGAGAGATTTTGGTGCTTTTGCTGCCCAGAAGCTTTTTTGTGAAAGTGTTTTTTATATTATCATTGATCTGAAAACCACAAAATGGATGAGAGAACCCACCAACGGCAGCGTGCCTACAGTAATTTTTCATGTCTTTGCAGTTCCTTCCAAAAGAAGACGGTGCCTCGCCCACATACTAATACATTACCAAATAGAAATGTAGTTTATTTTGTGTCATATGCGTTCTTACCTTTGCACTCTTTAGTCCCTCCTCCTATGGATGCACATGTGCTGTGTTTAGCAGGAACAGTTGGACTGATCAGCATTTCTGTGGAAATCACCAGCAAGGTTACTATTTCTGTGAACGTTGGATTTTTCATTTCATTTTCAGATGATATCTTTGGCTTTTATTTTATTAATGGCTTCAACGACTCAAGAATTCTAAACAAAATTCGAGTTCCTTCCAGCATACTTATTTCTATCTGACCTGTATCACATTAGTAGAAACTCAGATCACCACGAAACTGACCTGAATCTGGCACGAATACAAAGATGTCATTGGCAGAGAGGTAAGAACTAATCAGCGACATTCATTTAAAATTGATAGATTGAAAGTAGAATTCTGACAAGTAGGCGGTTGGTTTCATAGCGAGTGTCTAAGAAATGTATTAACCTTGTGCTGCGTTGGAATAAAAAGGGCAGGTGCTGATTAACTGATCAGCACCTTATCTCTGACGTGAAAGCAATAACCAGGTATCATTAAATAGATGAAGAAAAGGGAAAGGATATGGGACCATGTACTGAATAAGCTGCTTAGCAATGAACTGTCTTCAAACCCTGTCAATGAAGATGTAAAGTAGAGGGGAAGGTGGAAGTATCTGCTTCCGAAGGCTTGCTGAAACACGGTGCTACTTTTGTTTCATGGTGCTAATGAGTGACTTTTGGAGGTCTAGTTGAGTTCTCACAGCTTTTGATAAATATTTGATGAATATTTATGACAGCACACACTTTTATAAACTTGAAGATTAGTCTTTTCATTTCACTTTTACTCTCAAAGCAAATGTAATTACAGCGATTTTCCAGAGGCATGCACATGTTGCACATTTGTCTGAGTCGTGTTTCAGTAGTTATGAAATGTGGGTGACATTGCAGGACTGGATGTTAAATGTTACATGTTGCTAAATAACAGATAATAACTTCAAAGCAAATGAATTAAATGTATAATAAAATCTGGGGTACAGGTCTGACAAGTAATCTCCCCAGTGTTAATGTCCAAATTGTTGCATATTGCACATGAGCAGAGTTAAAGTCCAGCACTATTCCAGTAGAAGCTTATTTAATGTCGTTATTTAATGTATTTAATGTTGTGTTGCATACAAACACAAACTGGTTTAAAGGCACATTAAGAAACTGTTTAAGGGTACATAGTAGAGTAAACATAACTGCTGTGTAATAACAACCTCTTCAAAGAATTAGTGCCATTAACTTAGAAGTAATCAATACACATTTTACATATTTTCATCATTATTTTCTCCTCTTCCACCGCTGCTCTCTCTCCCCTCACTTACTGGCAGCTCATCCTCCAACATCACCTCTCCTACACTGAAGTCGGGGCTCTGATATATGAAAATTTACATAAACATGCCTATTTTTGCTGGATATGGTCGAAATTACAAGATTTGATTTGATTTGATATACCTTTATTAGTCCCACAAGGGGAAATTTCATAAGGCTGCCGACCTATTGCACGCAATGGCGGCGCCATCTTACCCTCCGACCATACATACATTACACAAACATCACATGGGGAAGACGGGTCAGAGAGGTATAACAATGGAAGATGCACCACATGAGGAAAGATAAGGAGAAAAAATAACTCCCCTCAGACTGAGCTCCAACAGGGAGATCAGTTTGAGAACAGAAAAAACACCTCTGCACATGAAACAACTCTTACACCAAAGAAACACATGACAAGCAACAGGGGGGGTAAAGGGTGAGAGACAGCCAGTGTAGACAGCACATCCAGGCCTGCAGCCTGTGCGCTGGTCTCCTTGATCCACCGTCAGCATCGGAAGGGAATAAGCGTCGAAGGCGTTTGGAGGGGGAGGGGGATGAGTGTGTGATCCACTTTAAAAAAAAGTTTCACTAACAGCAGCTAACAAGAGCTAACAGCGGCTAACAAGAGCTAACAGCAGCTAACAAGAGCTAACAGCGGCTAACAGCAGCACTTCGTTACCCTCAGCTGGTTGTAATGACCTAGTTTTGTACCTCTTACAGGTACTTGCTTGTTGGTTTCTTTATATTTACATTCTCGGGCCTTTTTTGCTGTGGTTATTTGGGTTCTGCTCATAGTTTCAGTTAGCAGGCTGGTAGAACTACAGGAGATGTGAAAGGGTTAACGGGACGTTCAAGTTCAAATTTTATTTAATCATCTAGTCTGTTTTAACCCTCTCCAGGCAGACGTTGCAGATTTGCAACAGTTAAGACCTAACAACCTGATTCCCCCCACATACATATTTTATGAGTTTTTTTTACTCAGAAGTACCACTGCAGGACTTGGTTGTGCATTAGCAACTAAAACTTAATTTGGGTCTGAGAGGGTTATAGACTATGATAATGACCCTGTAGGAATTCTAAAGGCAGCTGTAAGAATTAATATTCAGCCGTTGGCCTGCAGTTGGAAAATAAAGTGGAAATAGCAGAAAGCAGGTTTGGTATATATATATATAAGTTAAGCAGGTACCTTAAAATCAGACTGTGGTTCAGTACTGTAATGCTACAGCCATTAAATGTTCTGGGTTACATTCTCACTGGTGCTGTATTGATCACTATGATATAAATGCAAAGACAAGTACAGATTGGAAACATTTTAAACCTTAATGCCAGTGTATGATTATATTTTCTTCTGTCCACAAAACTAATTACTGCAGCGATATTGATTTGTACTGAATGCACAAGTTTCAAAAAAGGCAAAAGAATGTGTTTAACACAAACTGCCTGGGATTTGACTGAATGCATAATTAATCTACGTCATTATTGCATAATATATTGCAATTTTGCGACCCGCTATGAGACTTAAAATGAAAATTTCTATTCTTGACAGTGTTCTAATTTTACGACTTTAAGGTCATCTGATAAAAGCGAGAACATATGAGAAGATGTCAGCCTTTTCCAAACAAATTTCCTTGGCGAGGAGCCCGTGACCCTGAGCTCACTGGGGAAATATCTCAAACCACAGACATGTCGGTGCAGTCGGATGGTACCAAACGTCACAGCGATTACATATCTGAAAGCACATTTCCAGGTGTTTTTACTCTAACAGTACAGATGGACGTCCCACCAACATACCAGGACACGCTCGAGGGCTTTTCGTGACCTTTACGCAGTGTCTGTGCACAGTTTGTTGAGAAGATTACAGCCGCGGGTCTATGATCCTCAACTAATAATAGTCTCAAAGTCCAAGGAAGCAGGTTTTAGTGATGCCCAGTTAAAGCTCGGATCCTTTCTAAAGGTGCCAAGAAGGTGCTAAGGGATTCCATGGCTCATGGATTTGACAACAGCATCCTCTTTCAAGACAATATCATGTGTTATCACAGCACAACAGGCAGGATTTTCTAGAATCTATCACAGGTACAGAGAGCTCTCACCTGTGACTGCCGCTTTGAGACTGATGGTTGGGGCTGAAGGCAGCGGCTGATTCGAGAGGCATATCTGCAGCACTCCTGATGAGCAGCACTGCTTGCTTCTCCTCAGATCTTGGAGCTCAGTCCTTCAAACAGGTTGCTGATGAAGCCCTGATCTGGAATAAAGACTCAGGACATCGTAGAGCCTAATTCTGAGTTATCTCATGAGGTATTTGCCTCCTGTTATTTGTATTTTCTGACCGCGATGAAAGCCTCTCTCCCTGCCAGCTCATATGTAACCTAACCTGTCACCTTTGCTGACAGTGTGGTCCTCTCTCACTCACTCGGAGAAAACAAGAAGAAACTGAAAGGAAAATCCACACATTTTGTTTTTTACAAAAATAAAAACCTGCGTCACAGTTCTACTAATGCAACAATGAAAAGGAGCTCGGGATGATCAATTATTAAAATGGTTCTACCCTTAATGGCTTTTCGTGGATGTCATTATTGACTCCTGGAGGTGAAATTCTATGCTTCAACTCACATAAATGGAAGCCTGTTAAGATATTATCAAGGGTGTCAATTAATCATTAGTAGTTAATTTTTTATTAACCGGAGGCATCTCTTGACCATTTGAATATGTCTGCACTGGGACGGCCTCTCCAGCGCGTCTCATCTCTGGACCTAAGGTCAGCATAACTGCAGAACATCAAGGCCCATCGTACAGCTGCGCTTTCTTCTCAACATATTTAAGATAATGCATAATGAAAGAAAAGTCATCTATTATAAATAGAAAATAATTTGACCTGCCTACATTTATATTTCAAATTAAATTTCAGCAAAACAGACATTGAAGATTTAAAGCTCCCTGTAGAGATTTTAGCATTAAAGTGAAAAGTAGTTTTATTCACTTTACTTTGCAATTTCCTGTTTGTGCTAATGTGCTTCTGTCACACCTGCACAATCTAATAAAAGTTACTTTTATTTCAGTCATACTGAAATACTCTTAAGAATTTTATAATTGAAAATCAAATAATTGCAAATTGCTCACTAAGTGCAAAGTTAGACTATACCAATTACTGTGTAATTTGGTGCTTTTCAGAGAATGACTTTGCCGTCAGCTCGTTCCATTCTTTATGTGCTGAGTGACAAAATAAGCTTTAGCAGGAATAACTGACTTCCTGACAGCTCGAACCTGAAGTTCTTACCCAATGAACACAAACGGTTCATCAACTCGCAGCTGATTTGAATCATTTTCAAAGATGAGAGAGTTTGCTGTTGGCTGATGACGACTGTGAATCTGCCTGAAGGCTTTGCTGCTTTGCACTCTGTTCAAGGAAACAACAACAACAATGTTAAAGCAACGCTTAAAAAGGCTCAACACACTGCATGTAAACGTGTAACCTCTGGCTGCGTCCACACTAACACGTTTTCATTTGAAAATTCATCTTTTTCTCTCCGTTTCGGCCTCAAGTCCACACTGAGACTCAAGGAAACGCAGCGTTTTCAAAACGCTCCCCAAAGCGGATACATTTGAAAACGCCGTTTTCGCTTCACAGTGTGGACGGCGGACCCGGAGCCTTTTTGAAAACAATGACACATGTTAGTCATGTGATGCAGTCATGTGACCAATTAAACAAAGATATCGGAGGGCATTATACAGCAGCTGTTTTGTTTGACAGCCCCATTAAATATCAGTCTGCACGTGCTCCAGAGAGCTCACATTTTTAATTCTCACTCTTTTTTGCAACTTTGTACTTTTGTGTTACTCGCAGCAACAACTCCACTTCTTTGTTAGTCCATTTTAAAAACTTGCTGCTTGTCCTCAACATTTTGCCTCAAATAAATAAGCGGCAGACAGAAATGAGGCAGGCCGAATCTTCTTGTGTTTCACGCATGCGCAGGACTGGAACGTCAGCGTTTTCGATCGTTTCAGTGTGGATGAACAACGCTTGAAAAGGATAATGTGGACGCGGCGCGTTTTAAGATGAGCACGCCGTTTTCTAATCTATCCGGGCTAGTGTGGACGTAGCCTCATGCATGTGCACCTTTACAGAGCCAGTCCTCGGCCTCATTATGCAGCACAGTGTGACTCAGACAGTGACATCGGCAGCACTGAGACATCAGCTCTATGATTCTGAAGATCTCACTCAGTCGTCTGAATGAATAACTCAACCAGGTAAAACATATATTATGTACTTTAACTTCCATCCATCCATCCATTCGCTTCCGCTTATCCTTTTCAGGGTCGCGGGGGGCGCTGGAGCCTATCCCAGCTGTCATAGGGCGAGAGGCGGGGTACACCCTGGACAGGTCGCCAGTCTGTCGCAGGGCTAACACACAGGGACAGACAACCATTCGCACTCACATTCACTCGCACATTCACACAATGGCAATTTGGAGTTTCCAATTAACCTATCCCCTCAAGCTGCATGTCTTTGGACGGTGGGAGGAAGCCGGAGTACCCGGAGGGAACCCACGCAAACACGGGGAGAACATGCAAACTCCACACAGAAAGACCCCGGCCTGATGTTGGAATTTAACTCAGGACCTTCTTGCTGTGCGGCAACAGTGCTAACCACCGTGCTGCCCCACTTTAACTTCTGTGTGATATAAAATGATTTTTCCACTGTAGTTTGAATCATTTTATTTTGGTATTTCTCCTCTATCATCACTGCTCAGCACCTGAAAAATGTCTTTCTCTTGTAATTATCCATAATTATCCATGTAAGGCAATGAGAGACTTTCACATTACACATAGTGTCTCACAAACAGAAATACCAAGGTGGGCCGGTCATGGTGAGCAGTGCTGATGGGGTTTATGGTATTCTGGCACATTTCTGACACATGCTGGGTTTGGTGGGAGGAACCCAATAAAAGGACCATGTTTGTTTGTTTTTTCAAACTGGGTCAAACAGCTTTTTAAAGTTAATGATCTGTGAGAAACTTGATCCACTGATTTATTAATTATAAGTAAAAAAAATGTCAATGGTTGAATGAATTAATTTAAGGAATTTAATTATTCCGATAAAAGTTTGGAGGTGTTTGGGTCATTTAGGATTAGTCACCTGCAGGTGAAACAGAGGGGACTGTGGGACGCTGAGGCTGAAGACAGCAAGTAATACTAATCTAATCTAATGTGGCAGAGATAGATATTAAACTAAACTTGTTGAAATTCCTGTGCATGTGTGATTAGACATATACAATAACTGAAAGCATTTGTCATTGTGAACAGAGTGTCTGCAGCAGGCTTTCACAAAGGTCGTATTTGTATATTCCTGCTGCAGTTGTTTCAGTGTGGGGCCTCAAAGCTGTAAGTAGTTAATAAATGCTTAATTACAGAATATTATTGAGTGTAATTACTGCGTTGTACTTCACAGCTTTGAGTTGTAACCGGCAGACTCGGCAGAGACGGTTTTGTTTCTCACTGAATGCTTAAAAGTGAACAACTTTCGTGAGAGCCATCATAGACATGAATTTATTCTTTACATTTAAAGTTTAAAATGAATAAAAAAGAAAAACACTTTCATATGTTTTATATTCATTGTTAAGCAAAAATATTTCAACTTTTCTTTGAATGTTGAAGCTTGAAAAGTAAAACCAGCAGCTTCAGCGGGGCGATGGATACTACGGGAGGTGAAAAATGTTCTTTGTTAAACCTTTTGCATTAAGCTGTCGTTGTGATCATCAGGATTTATTTTGGCTCTGCAAATGATTCATACAAGGTTACAAAGAGAGTTAACTAGTCTCAGGAGGAAACACAGTTACCAACATTGATGTGCCGTCCATGTTTGTCCAGACTCTTTATGTATTTAATACTTTAAAGGATTTTAATTGGAGGGCAGAGGGGATTTATGACATCATTTCCACATCTGTGTCATGTGTTGAACTTACTGGTTTTTGGTGTGATTTTCAGTGCAGCCCTCAGACACTCAGTGATGTTTGTATCAATAAAGATTTACTATTTCAGTTCTGCTCAACTGCTCGTTAACACAAATATCCACTCAGGCAATCACAGTAACTCCATCACTGATAGACATGCCAGCCACGCCGAGGCAGTAATTCAAACTGAGCATCAGAAAGAGGATAAAGGTGATTTACATGACTTTAAACACGGCGTGGTTGTTGGCGCCAGGCGGGATGGTCTGAGTATTTCAAAAATTCCCGACCTGTTGGAATTTTCCCACACAAGCACGAGTTTGCAGTGAGCGGTCTGGCAAAGAGAGAACGCCCAGCGAGCAGCACGTCTCTGGGTGAACGTGCTTTGTTGATGCCAGAGGTCAGAACGGTCAGGCGGTGATTCGAAAGCCACTCATTATAACCAAGATATGCAGAACAGCATCTCTGAATGCAAAACATACCCAACCTTGATGCTGTTGAACTGCAACACTTACAGCTATATAAACAGAATTTGCAATATGAAATATACTTAGTGGGAAGCTTAATGCTGCTAGAATGCTAATTCAATCTACTGACATGATGCTCATGCTGATGTCAGTAAATGTTGAGTTACTAATTAACGTTAGCTAACTAGTTTACTGTATTTGAGATTAAGGATGCGTCTCAGTGTCGCCTGCGGCTGTGAGGTCTGTGTTCTTCTGAGCTGTTTGAGCTCTCGCTCTCTCTGTGGGGTCTTTCATTAACAATAAAACTGCAAACGTTTTCTGATAATTACTTGAAGATCATTGTTTGTGATGCTGAGAATAATGAAAAGGGTTTTTATAACAGCAACATATAACAAAAATAACATAATCAATAACATGCATTAGGCTAATAAAACCGACAGAAGAACTGTAGTAGCTAGCATCACCATTTATATGTGCTCATGGGGACTGCATGTACTCTGCAGATAAACATGCTTTCTTGGCGTTATCCTGTTTATTTACAAGTTATTAGTGTTTGAATTTGCACCGTGTTAGCAGTTCTTTCACATGTGACAGCATCCAGCTGGAAGGCCATCAGCTACTTCACACTTCAGTAATCTGCCATTCATCCACATGCAAATAGAGCCTGTGTAATCTGCAGCTCATTTCCACTCACCTGTTACTAACACTGCAGAGCTGCAGTGCAGAGCTGTGATCATTCACAGGTTTCAGCTATCAGCCTGCAGCCAGCAGTGTGTTTTGACCACTGCTGATATAATGAAATCTTCAGCTACTGAATTTTAAAAAATCACTTTTAATAGTTATTTTAGAATTTAAGTTTTTTAATTCAATTATTAAGTATTGTGTCTCATAATAGGAACAAACGTTTTTATTAGAATATGTAATTGTACTTACTTTATATAAAATTTATTTTCATTGGCCACTTTATTAAATACACTTGTTCAACCGTTCATTAACTCATCAGAGGTGCATCAGAATAGAGAGGAAAAGTGATTTCAGC